>NW_027279582.1:0-62861 GCF_046629955.1 Centroberyx affinis | reverse complement strand
TTCACCGTACTCACTAGATGAATGTAGTTGGGACATCTACCAGTATACAGTATGTGATGTAACTATTACTTCTGCTATTAAAAAAAGTTATGGATGGTTTTATGATTCTGAATGACCGATATGATCAGTATTGCACACGTGTTGATTGTTTATATCACAAGTCGAGTGTTTATACCACAAAGTCATGTGTGACCTAGGATGATGTCTGTTGTACTGCACATTCCCGGGTCAGAGAGCAGATCAGACAGTCATGTAGTTGTAAGAGGATTTGTATGTCCTTGGCGTGCACTGGGGACAGGGCTCCCTGCTTACACCTCGTGAAGACACAAGGGGCTTGGGAGAGCCTAAATAGCAACACCTTGAACTGATATGCCTGACCTCTAAATTAAAAATGCAGGTACCTCCTGTGAAGGAGCACCACTGGAACATGGAAGAATGCATCCGTCAGATCAATGATGTGAACCATTCTCCAGGCTGTTGCGCCTGGAGAATGTCCGCTGTTTGCAGCATGTGGAAGGGTCGAACCAGTAACACTTTATTGTAGTTTCCGTCCACTGTTGACTCTCTACAACATGTCAGTTGACTGTAAACAATGCTTGTCTCAACAGACAAGTATTCAACCAACCACTAGTCGTAGACTATAAGGGGCATCTCAAGTGCTATTCAACAAACTTCATCAACTGAGTATGTGTTGACTATCAGCTAGGAACAAACACATTCCTATAAATGGAATTGTTTCATGAATCAATTGCTTTACTGTCCTATATCCCTGAATAAGTTTTTTATGTGGCCAAACTTAAACCTAACCCTAACCCTATTCCTTAAGCCTAACCTTTACCAAGTTATTTTACATGCCTAACCCTGACCTATTTATTTTGTGTTCCTAAACGTACCTTAAGTCTACCAATAGTCTAGGTGTACTGACAATCAACTGTTCAATCACTTGGCATAAATTACACTGTTTGCTGAATATTTGTTGACGGTCAACTGAAAATACCTAGTATAGTCTGTTGTAACAATTCTTGTTGACAGGTGATATACCCTTAAATATCTATTGAGACATTGTTGAGTTAACAGTGGACTATTGAAATTAAGTGATATCATAGTACCTTCAGAAACTGTTTTAGCTCCAAACCACCATCCTTTGTTGAGATTCAAAAGTAAACTAATCTAATACCAATGAGCTGTGTCAATACATGTTTGATCCTTTTGCAAAAGGGTGGATATCTCCTGACTGAGTGCAAGGGATTTTGCAGGATGTTGGACGATGGTTTTTCTGATCCCATTGAAAATTGGGCACCAGCATCTCAACTGTAGTTTGTTTTTTTGAAAAATACATTTATTTGATTTTTCAGTTGGGTTGACAGAATATAAAAAAACTAAAAAAAAAACTAAACAAAACAAACAAACAAAAAACATATACAAAAAAACCCACACACAGTATGAATGTAAAACAACAAAAGGATTACAACATTAAATAATGTATATCTCTTACAATTTGAGCAGGTATATCTGTTACCCCACCCCCTGACGTGTTTAGGGTTGCTCGGGGCACCGCTGGTGACACCAGATGGGTGTAGCTCATGGTCGAGCAGGAGACCCCAACCTTCACTAGCCTCGCTAGCCTCAGAGCCCATAGTGTGAAACTATAATTTACTCAACATAAACAGCGTATTGCCTGTGAGAAGTGAGAGGGGACAGATCGCAGGATGACAGGGTTTTAAATACAGGGTATGGCATTGTTGCCCCACATCATCCTAGGTCACACATGACTTTGCATTCACGTGACCTGCGCATGCACAAGATGGATTTTATCGAGTGTTAAGTATAGCCTCTGGCAGTCGGGAAGGATTAAGTACGACTAGGGTGAGTGTCTAAGGAGTAGCTATGGGAATTGGAGATGTGTGTGTTTGTGTGTGTGTGTGTGTGTGTGTGTGTGTGTGTGTGTGTGTGTGCGTGCGTGCGTGTGTGTGCACAGGAATGCATGTTTGTCTGCCTTTGTGTCTGTATAAAAAGAAAGAGACCCATGGTATGACATGTTTGTGTCAGAGATTGGAGGGTGGGAGATGAATTTGTGCCCAAAGTGTGCAGAGCTGCAAGGGGTGGCTGAATTGGCGAGAAACAGAAACTGGAGACTGCAATGATGGATGTCCCTTCTGGCTGAGAGAGCTGATCTGTATATCAGCTGTTTTATGAACAGAAAAGTATTGCAGAGAACTTTCAAACTTTAAAACCACTGCTTTTACCTAAAATCAAGCCTGTCTTTTTTTGGCAAACAGCATACATTATTTTAACTGCAGTCTCTCCATTCAAACAAAATATACAATTATGGACAGAAAAAAATACATAAACGTTCTTTAACTGAGTGAAGAAGAGAAATAATTGCTCTGAATTCCGGGTATTGATGCAACAATTATCCAACAGATCACTCTGTATTCATCTTTTATCACTGAGACAGTTCTTAATTAGACTTATTCAAATTGATGTTTCTGACTGAAATTGATGTATTGTGATTGTTTTTCTTGCTTCCACCTTGTTAAGTCAAGGCCTTTCAGTAGCTCCTGCTCTTCATTTGGTTCAACACATTTTCACTGCTTTAGTTTGACTGGCACACTGGTAGTACATGAATCCATGAGTATGTGTTGAGCCTATAAACTCACCCAATGAATTATTAAAAACGAGGCAATAAAATGTGAATGGTGTAGCATGGATGGCCATAATACCTTTTTCCAGTGTTATGCCTCCGCATAGGTCGACAGAGAGCAGTCAATAGGAGAGAAAGGTTGCTATAGCTAACATTGACTTTACATTTCACAGATGGCATCCATCCACTTATAAAGCATTTCACATGCAGCATGTGTCCTTTGAATATGCATTTACCCTTGTACATCACACCATGGGGCCGTTTTGCCTTCAGTTGATCCATATAATATACATTTTTCTAGGTTTGGATCAAAGAAGCCATTAATCCTATTATTCTCTAAAATCAATAGAATGCATGGTTTAATCTTGGTAATTCTGAGCGGAGGGAACATATTTTAACTACACTAAATATTGAACAGCACATAAAATAACCTCCCATTAATGCTCCATGATCTTACATCATCACAGTAATCTAACAGTACTGGAGACTACAAATATTGATGAGAACATGATAAAACTTAGGGTCAGAGTTTTTCATCATTATTGATTCTTATAGATTGTCATTCTATTGAAACTACCAGCGAGAGAGAGATGTACAGGCTAGATTCCTTCTGTTTTGTCTGAGGATCAACAGAGTTTCAAAGATTGAATTTACCTAGTGCCTTCGACTAAGGAAAAAACTGATATTTCTGCTCTCTATTTAACCCTATTTGTTGTATAACTAGCTAAAACAAACAATCAAACTTCAAACTGTATTGGTGAGCAGTAATGTACTTGCTGTCTATTTATTGTTTTATTAACTGAACATTGTAATATGCAATGTGTGGTCTTTGTTCTATTTATTGAGATATTCATTGTGACTATGTTCACACCAGGTCAACATAGGTCAGTTCAGTAATCTTCTGCTTAAAGAATCAGGTAATTTTTGTATATCCACTTTGCCCTTTCAAAGTTACTAATTCAAATACTTCCTGCTGACAAAAATAAGCTGTGAATACTACCTCAAGCAATGTGAGTCATTGATGTGAATTCTAATGTATTTTGCCCCCGTGTCAATGTTTGGCAAGCTTGAGTAATTTCTGAAACATTTCACAAGGGCTACAGAGTAATCTGAATGCAAATGAATGCACAATTTTTACACCCTGAACAAGTAATGCTGTTTTACAATTTACTTCTCAAATTCTTTCATTTCATAACCCTGTATTGCTGCTGTTGGAATTAATTTCTAGCTTTTTGCCGCAGTTGTTTATTTTTTCAGAGCTGCTCATGCCAATTTTCAATTCACATAGGGCAATGTAATTTGGCATAAACAAAGGCAGTACCATCCATTACGAAAATGGCTTTGAATATGGTAAACAGTTAGTCATGAAGAGGGAACCTAATAAAAACAAACAAAAATAATCATTAATTTACAAGAGGGAGAAGTAAACTCTTTGTTTCCATTGTCCCTGCGGTATTAGCGAAAGGGGTTATGGGAAATCTATGCTTCCTTGACAGTAAAGAATAACCATGGATGTCACACATGCACTCACACACACACACACACCCACACACACACACACACAAACACACACACACACACACACACACACACACACACACTCTTTGTGAGATTTCCTGTTCATCAAAAGGGAACCATTTAGCATGGTAGGCATTGTGTGAAAGTGTACATTTATTCAATAACTTTAGAGTTCAAGTATTTTATTGTAACTTATAATAAATTGACACTTCATATCCTCTAGATATACTGTATATCAGCCAGTGACATATTTTCTATTTACCCCATATTTCAATCACTCTGTAATTATCAAAAGAAGGATTAGGAGGTTTTGTATTCTGCCCATGCTGAGCTTGTGTGTTTTGTGTGCAATTATTCTCACTGAACTCAGATGGCCCTACAACTGTCTTCAGTGGCTTGCTCTCCCAATGCTAATTATCTTTTAACTAGAAAAGTAGATTTCTTAGTAATTTTTTGGAGGGCATTTAGGAATGCCACATTGTTCTGTCCTTTCACATTTGAGACCAGAATAGGACACTTCTTTAAAAATAGCAGCTAAATATCACTAAACTACACCCCCTCTACACCTGTATAGCCCCTGTTTATGTGTGGTATTTCTTTTGGCGTTTTATGAATTTACCACCTTATATCTCTCGACAGATCATAAATCAACTGTGTAGGTCCCAGCTAGAAAACTCCAATGCTTTAATCCTGGATGCATTAAAATACCTTAGGATGTCAGATGAAAAATGCATCCAACTGTATCACCTGTCCACCTTTGATGCCTTCTTGTAACCCAGAGGCTGGACAGGAATATGATAAACATAAAAACTCTTATTTTTGATTCCATAGCACACTTTTGTCAACTGCCTTTTTATTTATGGTGGTATAAATTAATCTAGGTGGATCATGTGTATTAGTTGTGTCAATTAATTATTCCCGCAGCTTCTATTAAACCATTCTGAGTAATTTTACAAAATCAGAATCAGAATAAAAATCGCTTTATTCGACAAGTACAAAAATGTAGAGGATTCTGTGAATATATGGTGAAAGACATCTCCGTGCAATCCCAAAAGCTTTGGTTTGTTTTTTTCATGTCAAATGGCCTCGAACTGAAATAGTATTAAACTAAAAGGGTCTTTCTGTCAAATGAACATGATTGGAATTCTCAGGGTTGGGTAACTGAATTAACTTTCAATGTCGCTGCACCAAGTGATGCTTTGTTGCTGCACACAGATGCCTTGCAAAACCCATTCTGCTTGATAACATGTACCTAGATAATGGTTCATGAACAGAAAGCTTATGCATTATCAAGCTAAACTGCAAATGCAAACTGCTAAAGATAGAAGACAAAAACCATCCATTGGAGAGGATGAATGAAGCAAAATTATGTTGTTTGGGGGAACAAGTATGAAAAGGTCTTTAGGGAATGGTATTCTGTTGGTAGTTTGTGTTGACAGGTGATATTTTTGATATGTTGCATTGAGGGAAAAGACCAAAATTGATTGCTCGGGTAACAAGAGTGTTTAGTAAAATAATTTTGTCTAGAGAACTCTGGAGAATAACTGTTTAAAAAATTATACTTTTTATGAAATTGTGTGGATGACAGTATTCAGTCACAACCAAAGAGCAACATTCAACAAAAAGGTTGGGATGTTTCCAAAACCACTTAATGTGGATTGGATGTGACAATTACTGAGGGTTTGGAAGAGTTATACTATCACCAGGCTCGATGTAGAAGACCATAAAATATACAAATGGTGGTCAAACTATCAAGGTATGTTGAGAGAACACAGGGGGAGGTTGGCTGGTGAGGGGTAGCTGCCAAATTAGGTTGCATGCCAGCTGATTATTGGACAGGCCTCCTGCACTGATGGATGAGCAGGGCGGGAATGGGTTACACACAGGGTAATTTATTCAGCTGTTGAGGATAAATGAATATATCTGTCATTTTGCCTCCCTCATTTACTCTCTTGCAGGAGAATGCAGCTGTCACGAGGGCTATTCCCCTGATCCCGTGCATAAACACCTCTGTGTTCGCAGTGACTGGGGTCGCAATGAAGGGTAAGTCCTATCTGCTCTATCCTCCCATATCTGCAAACTCCCTGTCACTGCGCTTCAGAGAGTAGGCACAGAGGGTGGGATGAGAAGCAGAGACAGAAGGAAGAGAAGGATAGAGGGAAGGGGCAGTATGTAATGAAACAAAATGGCGAGGGAGGATGGAGAAAGAGAGATATATGTTATGAGATATGTTCAAGAGAGAGAGAGAACAATACTGAAAAATGAGAGATAAATAGTGGAAATAGATAAAGAGATGGGGAGAGAGAACTAAGTCAAGTAGACCTCTTTCTCACTCCAACCTTGTGTGCTGAGTAGCTGACTGGCCCAATAGCTCAGTCAATAAAAAGGCAGCCCCCTATTGTTATGCAAATCCCCCAGTCATCAATTGGATGTAGTCCCTCCTCACCAATTACGGATCAAATCCACATTCACCATTTTGTAAAGGAGGGTAATCTTATTCATATAAAAACAGAGCTTTCTTTTGATCCAGTGACCTTACTTTTCGACTCGGTGTTTGATTTATTCTATAATGTTCAACATACTCTAATGAACACTGTGTGTGGAATATTTAATGTGCACAACTGCAGCATCATCATCATAGTTCATGAAAAACATAATAAGAGATCATCCAAGTGTGTTTTTGTCTCCTAGAATGTTCGTCAAATTATGGAAACAAAAAGCATGCCATGTAGACCCTTGATACTCCATGTTGTACATAGTATAATTACAAAGATACATTTGCACATATCACTGCCTATGATCTGATGTTCCCTCTTTTCTGTCCTCTGTCAAGTCCTTGGCCTTACACGAACCTGGAGAAAGGCTATGACCTAGTCACAGGAGAGCAGGCCCCAGAGAAGATATTCAGGTGAGAAGAACCTTTACTTCTAGTGCCATCTCCTGGGTGCATGTCTTCTGCTGGGCGTGTGTGTGTGAGTGTCCCTCCACACATGTGTCTATGTGTACCTGTGGGCTGCTCTCATCTGTATGCCCTTGCACTCACATACTCACACACATGCACACACACACACACACACACACACACACACACACACACACACACACACACACACACACACACACACGCACGCACACCTCTTGTTGGGGTGGAGTTCTACCTATGGGTACTTGTGTGAAGAAATAGCCTAAGGGGCTGTCCTGGATGGAGTCCTTTCAAATGCTCTTACTGCCATTTTTGTGACACTTCCCATTCTTGATGGGGTCATTGTCCGTGACATTTACTGAGGAGTGTGGGGCTCAAAGGACCCATACAGTAACACTCAGCTGTGCCTTTCAATAGGTTTCGAAATCCCCTCCAGAATTCCAGAATCCTTTTTTTTTTTCTTTTAAATTGGTATTTTTTGCTAGAGTTGTACCTTTTCTGGTGTCCTTCTTTTCCCTTTAAATAGATAAGATCACTCTGACATTTTATGCATGGCGTCAGAGCAGGGATTTTTAGACAGACAAAAAAAGGTTTGAATTGTGATGAAACAGTGCAATGAGAAAGTAAAATTAAAAGTTTATTTTGGATAGCTTCAAAATCTTAGGAATTATGAATGAATTAGTAATTTGGGTAACCCTTTATGAAAACCATTCTTAACATATAGTGAATTTACTATTATTTAAAGCCGCAATAGATACGTTTGAAGGAAAACAGGGAAGACTATCATTTAGCCACTTCTCCCCTCCCTCCTCCAGCCGGTGGCAATCGACACACAGCTTATTGGCAACATGGAGTGAGGCTTTCCTTATTTGATTATTAATTAATGCAATAAAAATGAACAGTTTATCATTCATATGTTGTATTTTAACTGCTAAGGGATGATAACATTGACTTTCTTATTACCTTAAGGCTTAGTGAACTATGCATTTATTAACAGCTTGTTATTATATTGGTTTAAAAAATGAAATGCTTCATCAAGTATTGATTAATGATTAAAGATTATTTTTAAATTATTAAAATGTTTTGGGTTTTTACTATAAAGTTGCAATTGATGCTTGCTGTAGTTAGTAAATGGTTAACAATGGCTTGTAAATCATCAACACACACACATTTTGTCCCAGTTAAATGGTTAATAAGGCTCTTTACTCGCACTTTACCTCCCACTCTCCATCGCTTTTTGCCAGGTCCCGCCCAAATTCCAATCATGATGTCAAATCTTTTAACCAGAAACAAGGTTGGATGTGTAGATGTACTGAAATCTAACTTGTTTGGATTGGAGGAACCATATTTAAACATTGATTTCCTTAGCTGGGCTACACCAGGAACACCTGAACTACCGTGTGGTAACTAGGAGGGGATTTACAAGATACAATATGATACGAAATACTTTAGAGCGCTCCCACAACAATATTTTCACAACACTTGGGCCACGATGCAGTAATATAATTTTTTAAGCAGTGTAATTGGATCCTGTGATATATGTGACATTTTTCTTTCATTTGACCACAGTAAAAAAAAAAAAAAGAAATAATTTCCCTCAGGGAAATGAAATGTTAAAATCAATTATACTTAGGAGTAAAACACCATAAATCAATTCCTGGATAAAACTCAAGGCTACATAGTAACCATTTTTTCCACTTTCAAAGGGGTGTGGAGTGGGGGAAGAATTTCCATTTCAATTTCAAGAAGCAGGGTTAGTCATTTGGCCAGATAGAAATCGCCTAGGTTGACACAATAGGTTTCCTGTAATAGATATTACTGCAACTCATGGCATAAATGTTTAATTACATTAAAAAAACATGGAATGGTAGTTATTACCATATTGGAGGTGACTTAAAGCTGCGGTAGGCAACTTTGTTTTGTATTATTTGGTGAAAAGTTCACAACACCTTTTCAGCTATCAGTAATTCAAATGATCTGAGAGAAGATCAAGCCTCTGTGATTGCCCCTGCCTCTGGTTTCAGGCTCTCAAAAATCTCACTGCTCCTGGTAGGCCTCAACCAATCAGGCAAGCTCTCTGCAAGGAGGCATAAAACAAATATATCCACAGTAGAGATGAGGTGAAACAGCCATAATCCAAACTCAATATTGGGACTTATAGTGTTAGGAAGTCAGTTATTTTCCCTACTGCACAAGACCTGTTCATCAGGAAGGAGCCACATTCAGGTCAGTCAGTCAACCGGTGTTAGGAAGCTATGGCTTTGCAACTGTGGTAGCTAATCTATGTGTATGTGTAAATATTTCAGTAACAACTAGATTGAACTAGCAGAGCTGTGTTTTACGTACAAGGTATGGAATTGATCAAGTTTGCCTGAGACGGCACTCTCTCTCCCCGATATAGAGTGAACGTCGCTTGACCAAACCTCATTTGCATCACAATGTGTGTTTGTAACTGCAATGTCTATGCTGACAAAAAATATTTTTGAGTTTGCCCCTCTCAGTTGACAGACATGCACACAACTGAGCCTCGTTTGGAGGGAGGAGTGACTGGACAGGGTGAGGGAGCAGAGAGGGAGGGGGGATTTTTTTCGTTGTATACTTTCAAATTCTTGCTCATTTCTCCAAAGTTTCCTACTGCAGCTTTAAAGGACGTAGAGAGGCTTACCAGTGTACCTACAGTTAAGGCAATATGCCAATACAGGAATGTAGTAGAATTCTCTTGGGCATTTGAGTATGGTGTTGAAATCAAAGAAGATGTGGGAGTAGGCTATTTTTGTAGGTAAATTGCGTGTTTAATTCTATATGTTGCTGTCTATGTGTTCATTCTATTTTCCCCAGGGTAGAATTTGGTGTGAAATATGCAGGATTTAAAGATACAGCCTCAACCAACACAGAAAGAGGACTCACTTTGAATTGCTCTACTACGGAAAAACAAAAACATAAAGTACAGATGCTGTACAGTCCCACAATGCCAAGCTGGGTGTGCAGCATCAAGTATAGTCCTATAATCAGGATAACCACATCTTTGGCCAATTCATTTTCACAAATAATAGATCCACTCTCACTTCTCTCAAAAACTCCTCTGCTAGCTCAATCTTGTAACTAAAATATTCTCCAGCAAAACTAATTTATGTCACGCATACAGCCCACCAGTATACATTTTTAATTTTTTTGTCACACATAGATTAGCCACTGCAGTTGCAAAGCTATATCTAACACCAGACGAGCAAGCATCACTCAATATGAGGTGAGAAAGCGCCGTCTCACTGACTGATCGACTGACTGACCTGAGTTTGGCTCCCGATGAACACAAATAATTGGCTTCCTTACACAAGCTTATTTCAGTTCCATAATTCATCTTAAATGTTTATTCTGAAACATTAGTTTATTTATGAAATCAGTATTAGTGGAATTAAATTTATACTATTGCAGAATCAATCATTTGTATTATTAGTTCTTGTAGGTATCCATGTTTTCTGTGTGTCAAGGATTCTACTCTCTCTTTGAACCTGGGTTGCATACATAACTAACAGATTTACATATTGCTTTCCTCTAAGTGCCCTGTCAAAATCCCCAAATATGTACAGTATACCCGGCTTTCAAGAATATGCATTTTTCACCAGCATCTTCTTTTGGTTTGGCATGAAAACTGGAGACAAAGAGTAATAAATATGGCAGGGAAGGCTGGGGGGGGAGTAAGAACATCTTGTATTCATTTTATTTACTTGGACTGTCAGCACTCGCTGTTGTCCCCTGATATACACATACACACAAATGCACTCACCCACACACACACACACAAACATACATGCACACTCAAGCAGAGACTCACTTTTTCATGCACTCTTAGTTCTCCTCTCAGACACACATTTAATAAAGCCCCTGTATAGTTTGTGCATGATTTATGGGGAAGTAGGACAGAGCCAATCAATGATTGCTCCAGTGTCACAGGATGAGCGCGGCGCTAGAAGAAGAGAGAGCGAGATGGCCTGTCAGTGTCTTATTTATGAGTGGATGTGGCCATTGATCTGGTCTCTGAATCATTGTGTTCCTGTCTATATGTGGGGGTCAGGGCCAGTGGCAAACTCCCCAACGTTCTGAGTGGCTCTTTACAGACTACTGATAAAGAACTCATGAAAAAAGACATGTGCTCAAGGCAAGATGAGGACACTAAACGTGGATCCAATGTTGTTTTGAAAGGTGTGCTAAATGGCATTAGCTGCATTTTTGGTCAAGTTTATTTGTATAGCCCTTCACCACTGTTACAGTGTCACAGGGCTTCAAAACAGCCACGTTATTAAAACAATAAATTAAAAATGAAAACAACACCCACCACCTTAGACCCTCAATAAGAACAAGGAAAAACTGCCACGAAAACCTCCTCAGGAAAAAAAAAATGGAAGAAACCTTGGAAGGGCTCCAAAGAGGGATCCTCCTACCAGGACAGTCAGGCATGAAATGGGTGATGAGAGTGGGCAAAGAAAGATTACATGTTAATAATAAAATGGAGCATAAACAAAATACACAGGATAAACACTAGAAGAGCGCTTGACTGAAATGTCAGGTGTGGAGCATAAGCAGCAGCTTGGTCAAAATCGGCATAAGAGTCCGGGACCAAAAGGCGGCCAACGCTGCCCAGCCACAAACACAACCTGAAACGGATAGGTGCTTCCATTTAGCCTTTGATGCTCTGTTCATACTCCCACCCATTGAGTGTATGTAAGTGGGTGTTAAATGGTGGCCAAGTGGTGGAAACCCACTACAAGCACCCCAAAGCAATTGCATTAAGAGAAACGTGCTGCAACTTCAGAAATTATGCAAATTCCAAAAAATCCATAGCAAATACAATGGAAACGTGCTGCAGAAGAAGAAATACACTGCAGAATGCCAAAGCAAATACAGTAACAGGAAACGCACTGCATATTCAGAAAGTTTCAGATATTATGCCCTATCATCTAGATGCTGGTTTAAGGGCTCCTGGTGCAGCCTCGGTCATGAAATGTCTGCACGAGGCATTATTTACTAGTTTGCCTAACAAGAGGAGGATAAATTATTTTACAAGGTTGCTAGCCGGTCTAGCTTGTACAGTTTAAAATCAAGTCTGCGTGGTTAATAGCACAGTGTTAAAGATTAAATCTCTTGCAGCGTCTAATGTAGCATGTCATTGTGCTAAAAATAAGTAATGTAAATGTATTATTTTTTGTAATAATTTCATTTTAGAATGTAAAATATTCATGACAAATGTATCTACATTACATGATTCAGAGGTACACGAGTACACTAATTATTTTTTAATGTTAATTGTGTCTAAAAGTTTTTTGCTCAAGAGCACTACATAGTCATAGAATATTGTGTAGAATTACAGGAGGACCCCCAGATATCTCGCCAATTTGTGTCCCCACCACTCAAAATCAAAATTATGCCCTTTATTTATCCCAGTGAGTGTGGGCTGTTGATCACTTAGTATGTCCCTCTCCATTAGGAGATAAATACATTTAGCGCTAGCTAATGACTTTGTCATTTCAAAGAACATTTGCTGCTTTATCAGCAATGGCACTGCAGATCCTCAATTAGAGTTAACATTCAGTAATTAACAGCCATAAACTAGATGGAAGAGGTATAATGGAAATGATTTTATTTCATTGAATTACCACTGGCTAATGTTAGCAGAAACAATTCAATGTGAGGTAACAAGGGATATATAAGTTTACTGTATTTAGGGTCATATTAAAGTCAGGATATTTTGTGAAGGTCCTTTTATGGGGGTAAATGTTACAATGCTAATTGTTGTCTTCATGCTATTATGATAAGGATGATGTGGCACTTTATTTATCCCCATAGGGAAATTCTTTGTGTTCTTGCCCCCCTCCAGGAAGGTCAGATGCTGGTTCAGCTACAAAATAATGTCCCTGCTGGTAGGGATTCAGTGTCTCACTCAAGAACAGTTGAGCAGGGCAGATGCTTGTCGCTTGAGCAGTCCTCCAGCTGAAGGACAGTCTGTCTAACCACCATGCCGCCCTTCCATCCACGCACATAGACGTTACTCTCCGTCCAAAACTCCTCTCACCATAGGAAAGACCATACTGTCCTTTCTATTACACTCAATAGATAAGATAATGAAACAATACCATCAGTAGAAAAGTCTTGCTATCTGCCAATCAGGCCTACACCAGTATGCTGACTCCTGGAAGTCTTTATTATTCTGTGTGCATGTCTGCACTTGTGTCCATGCCTTCAATTGTATCTTGACATGCTTGTGTGTGTATATCTGTGCATGTACGTGTAATAACCTGAGTGACATTTTTGCCTTGTGGCTATGCCTACCCAGGTCGTCCTACAGTCTGGGCCAAGGCTTGTGGCTGCCAGTCAGCAAGAGCTTTGTGGTGCCACCAGTGGAGCTGTCAATCAACCCCATCGCCAGCTGTAAGACAGATGTGTTGGTTACTGAGGATCCTGGGGATGTCAGGTAAGTCTGAGACCTCTGCACAATAGCTGGTCTGAAATCTGGGGGCATATCTATATGTAATTGGTAGAAGCTTTTATCCAAATCATCTTATAGTACCATAATTGCATACATTTTTAGCATGGATGGAATTGAACCCTTAACAGCGGCAGTGTTTATAGAATTTGTAACCCTTGCTCTACCCCTTGAACTACACAGGACTACTTCTTGAAGCTCCTTGGTTTCTTTAAATTGTCCTAGTTACTTTGGAGTGTGTGAGCCCCAAGAGATTTATCTGAGTTCATGGTGAAGGTTCTGGAGGAGAGATTATTATCTTCTACTGATCCACTTTCCCAGAACGGTGTTGCCTCTATTACACGCAGCTCTCCAAATTTCACAGTTGTCTCTTATGTCCTTCCACCGCCCCTTTCATCTCACAGATATTTTATCGCCACCATCTCTCTGCATCGTAGAAGTCTTTCATGACTTTATTAACTGAATTGTGAGTTCTATTGAGGCTTTGCAGTTGTATCACTTATCTCCTAGCAACCATGTCTGGCGGCATCAAATAATGTCTAAATATAGCGCAAATGGGGTAAACATTTCAAGGTACCTGGTGTTGTGTGGGTGTGGGTCAGTAATAAGTTTTGTGTTAAATTTGTGTTACTGTGACACAGGAAACTATCTTGTCCTTAGCCCTTGGCCCTCTGGTCCTAGTCTCCACTCCAAAGTGCTAGTTATTCGTAGTCAAACAGTCTAACATACTATGTACATGGCTAAATGTCATAGTAAAGTGCATTTACAAGCAAATTCAAGAATGCTTATATAGTGTTCAAATGTCCTATGGAAAACAAACAAAACATCATGAATTTATTTCTTAATTTAGGAAGATTAAGACTGATACTCAAAACATACTTGGCATATGATGCAAACCCAGATCTTGTCCTTGTTTCTTTTCCCTTCGTTTTGGTTATTTGAAATCTATTTTAATTTACACTGAATTGGTAGGAGAATTTTCACTGCACTGATGGTCTTGATTCATAGTGATATAGTTTGCAATAGATTACCGGAGTGAAGTTTATATCAGTCAGACTGTGTCACAGAGTCATTAAATAGTGTAGCGTTAATGAAGTTACAAGGAGACTGAAAATAAATGTGACAGGTTTATTGTCCTTTGTTGTAAACGATGTGGTTCTGACAGACAAGGAAAGGTATGCTACTATCAGACTATTCAGCAAACATAATATTTATTAATCAGTAACCCACATCGGTCTGACTTAAATGAAATTAAATGAAAATTCCCAGCTACACAGATATTTTGTTTGCAGGTTGTTCAAAACAAGCAGCATCTCCAGCTCTGTATAGTGAAACTCGAGCCTGAATGAACGACTCATTCAATAATGCACTACTTCCTCAAAGAGCGGGTTTGAAAGTGAGATGTCTTTGTTTGTGAAGGTGTGATGCAATGGATTGATTTGGCCTACACAGAATTAAGCGTGCAATGCTGATATCGCAATCACTGACAGTGCTTCTGTGGCTCACTGTAGTCTGTACTTTGATAAGTTGCAGAAGCTATTTGTCTCAGTGCATAGGTTTGAGAGAGCTTGGCTTATGTTGCTTGGTTGTGAGTGAGTGGGCGGGGGAACGGCGACTAGCCAAACAGTGGAAGAGCTGCTGTCTGACTCGTTCAATGAACTTTGATGGGAAACACGGAGTGGGAGGTTCGATTTACTTGAACCAGTACATACCACTGCATTCAATCTTTTCACCCAGCCTACAAGCTGACATTGAAACACAAAATTGATCAGATGTATCAGGGGTGAAATGATCAGTTCCCAGTCAAAATCAGCACAATAGTTAACCATGTTAATTCAATTGAAATAACCAAGTTGGACATTTTGAAATGTAATCAGCTGTTCGCAGTGACTGGCCAATAGCTGAGAACCTCCAGTATGGCTGCCAGAAGGTACATTATTTCATCTGAAAGCCCTCTAATAGAGGATGAATACATTTGCTTTACATTTGTTTTTAAAAGTTATTAATTATTTTATAGTAACAGCAGATAGCCAAAGAGCCCTTTGGATAAGTAGACTATTTGTGGGCTGGAGGTGCATTCTTTTGAAAAATGTTTAAAATGTTTTTATCAAAAAACTAAAATGGGACAAAATCTAATCAGTATGACAAATCAGTAGGCCCTAGGACAGGATATGTATTAACTAGATAGCACAATGCAGTTACTGGTTGTGTTATGCAAGAGGCTGGTATGAAATATAACTCATTAATGTTACCTTTAGTCTTATTCATTCACAAATTGTTTTAATTGAGGTATACTGACAAACTTCGCACAAAATATTTTTTTATTAACCATTAAGTAAAGTAACAGCAAAGCTAATTCATACACATGTAATGCCTCAGGACACTGCAATGTAGTTACTGGATGTTAAGTTCAAACAGATTCATTTAAGTTAAGTGTAATATTGCAGTTAAAATTAGTACTTTTTAATTATTACTACAGTGCTACTCTTAATCTATTAGAGATAATAACTACCCATACATTACTGTAAATACAATTTTGAACTGTGGGCACAGAAACTGTAATCCATATTGATAAATGTAATGGGCGCTGGGAGGCTCAGCTATCAACAGATGGTAAGGGAAAAAAGAAAACACGAGAGGAGCTTTCTCAGAAAATCTTACTGTTTTACTCGCTTACTCTTTCTCCACAGAGATCATTAAAGATTAATCTAATCTAACAGCATAAATAATATTGTTCTAGGTTAACTAAAATATTTACATTTGTCTAAACCAATATAATAATATATTAATTAATTTATGTATGTATATATTATTGTGTACTGCAACATTCTGTTTTTTTTAAGACAGGTTACATATAAAATAATAAAAAGAAAAACCTTCAATAAATTATTTATTTACTATAAAAAAAATAATGTCCATTCATTATTTTAAAATACATATACAACAGGTAGTTTCAGCCAAGCACTCATGCTGATAATTCCTATGAGGAATGCTAGTTTCCTTTTTGTTTTTTTTATATAATTAGAATAAAAAAAGTTGATGCACTCAGCTGTACCTCACACCCAGCCACATCACTGTTATAACCATAATCACAATAAGGATCACCGTCCTGAGAAATATATACATATTACTATAGTAAATGTCAGTGCCATTGCTGTATTCTTCTTTGGCAATGACAGCAAAGGAATTCTTAAAGGGTTCTAAATGATAAATATTATTGTAATATCTGATTAAATGAGTATTATTTTATCACAATAAATAGAGCATGTAATATAAGTCTCCTTGTTTAATGGGTAGATAGCTGCAACAGCCATACCTGAGTGATTGCTTGCTGTTTCATAGTCAGATAAAACACAATGCTGTAGCACTGTTACAATGCAATCAATCATTTTGTCTTCTTTCACTTTCAGTTACATCAAACAGCAGTATGCATACATATACAAAGCAACAAAGCACATCTATGTATGTATCTTAGTATTATTTATTAATTTGATAGAGTGAAAAAGTGAAAAAGTGATCTATTAATGATTTGCAGGGACTAATTGTAGTGGTTTTACTTTTTTAATTTTGAAATTTTTAGCTTTTCCAGAGGAAGGGCCAAAATGGGAGCAGAGAACTCCCAAGGGAATTGTACGCATCTCTGCTTACTCTTGACACAAATAGGATTATGACAAGCCTCTCCATTAATTAGCCAAGGCATGTGATTTATCTTGAACAAGGATTGTGATAAGTGATGGTGAGAAAAAATTATGACATATGTTTTAGATCAAGACAGTTTTCAGCAATATTTTTATTGGTAACACACATGTTGAACTGATTTTGAATATTTATTTGAATATTTATTACTGGAATCACTAGCAGATAACATTCTATCTATGTAGCTAGGAAGAAGTCATTATTTCTGCTGTGCATTTTCTCTATCTTGACTATCACTTGACTATTTCTTTATCTTGACTATCATTCAAGTACCAACCAGTGTTGTGTGATGAATAGATTTCGCTGGGTTCAGTTCCAGATCACAACTGGTGGCGCAACATGACCACCTAAAACAGACAGCAAGGACTCAAGTTTTGTTGAGAGCACAGCAGAGGAGCACCATTTGGCTTACACCAATTTAAGTTACAGCTATTCATCTCTGAGCCGACATGCCTTTATGAAAGAGGCGAGTAGGTCTGTCCCTTGTTCTTCTTGTTCCCTTCAACTGGCTGGTGCTCTGTGCAGCAGGTCTGAGAGAGTGTGGCATATTGTGTGGAGTCTGTATGTGTGTGTCCAACAAATTTCTGTAAATGACTGAATGTTAGAGATGATATGCTTGATGGTGGTAGAAGTATTGCAAGTGTGTGTGTGTGTGTGTATGTGTGTGCGTGTGTGTGCGCTCACATGTGCTTGCAAACGTTATATAAGAAGAAAGTAAGTTCTTCATGCGTATGTGTCTGTAGCCAAACTCTGTGTCTCAGTGTCATTGTGGATTTAAGATTGGAATTTGGGTTGTCTTTGTGGCTGTGAATAGGCGTCTATTTGTGTGCATTTCAGACAGCAAACACCTCTAATCACTCCTAGCTAATACAGCTGTCAGCTGTGTGACCAGACATCTGGGCTCTGTAAATGAACTCCTGTTGCCCATGCCTGAAATTAAACCAACAGACAGCTTCTTTGAATGCATTTGTTCAGTTCTAATAAAGGGCTTGATATGTGAGCTGTGTTCAGAGCAGGTTCACAAAATAGCACTTTTGCCCAGATTGCATAATTACAACACTGTTTACCTCAAGTGAGATGTTGTTGCATCTGCATGTCAGTTTATGACAACAAGTGAGATGCTGTTGTATCTGCATGTCAGTTTATGACAACACACAACAAGTTTATGCATGCACACGAAAAAAAGCATATGCACACAAATCTGCCTCTCGCTCTCTCACTCTCACAACAAACACATGCGTACAAACAAAGATACATTTCCTTGTCTTTATATGACCATTTGCGAAACTTCTACCTCCATCAAATATAGCATCTCTAATATTCAGTAATTTATATAAATCTGTTGGAAACAGATCAAAATAAAACCACCTATCGACAGTGGGAGCGGGGCTGCTGAATGATTAATCGGACATAATTACTATTTAACATCACACCATCACACCTCAACTTTGAGAACATTAAGGACAAAATATACATTTTATGACTGATTAAAACCCCATTTCAGTGAAATGATCAGTTAATGTATCTGGCTAATGATCAGTTCCCGCAACATAGGAGGATCTGTCAGATTGTCATTAATAATGCAGACAACTCATTATCCAAAGCATTTTTGTTGAAGAAAGTCCTGTGGAAGCTTATGGAGTTTCTAGCTGGTGCACTTTCCCCAAAATGTTTATGCAGGCATTGTTGCAGTCAGTCGGTCATAATAGACGTAGTGATGTGGGAAGTAGTGAGACAAAGCTTTGGCTCTTAGGGGATGCATCTCCTCCTCACTTCTGCCTCTCCGCATGTTCACAAATCTCAACTGAACTTATTCTATAGGAAAAATATGACCCAAGATAAGTGTCAGCTTCAAGCAAGCTCGACTTCCAGCTGAGGAGTTTGTGTCCTTTACATTGACATTACCTCTTGACCAGGGCCGTAGCCAGGGTGAGGTCCAGAATCTTTGTCTGTTAATGGAGCTTATTTATTGCATTTCTGGACGAGCAAAATTCATACCAAAATGACACCTACAAACACAACCCAAGCTATACAGTACACACAAAGTCATTATCTATAGTAAAATACATACAGAGGGACCTGTTGGCAAAAGTAAGATACATAATTGGCGGGGGGTCTGGGGGTCCTCTCCCCGAAAAAAATAGTGATTTAAAACAGATTTCCTGCATTTCTACACCACCTAACCTCTTGGATTAAGTCAAGAAACAGCAACCCTGTATAATGTTAACCAAAAATGTAAAATTATGTTATATTACTAGATTTCAGCATTGAGGTGCTTATATTCATGATTTTGCATAGGCATACTAAACTAAAAACCTACTATTGGGAATCGCGAGAAAGTTTCAGAGCGACAGAGACACAGAGCGTCCTCGAAACCATAGCAACTCACTCTCACTCCTGCCTGGTGCGAGAGGGAGAGACGCTGACTGAGATTACTCTGAGCAGCATGCATGGGAATAAATTACAATATAATAGATTTGTGTATATTTCTCGCTTTCCCCTGATGGTCTGAATAACTCGCTGCTGCACGGTGCTGCTCTGTCTTGTCTGTGCGCGCGCTGTCAGTGTCTCTTTTTGCGCCGCGACGTTATCAGTTATGAATTTGATTTTCACTGCGTGAGAAAATGGACTTGTGGCGTGAGAGTGTGTGAAAAGTGTCAATTGCATGACTCTCACGGTCAATGCGTGAGAGTTGGCAGCCCTGCTTACCGCACACAGTAGGCTGCCTGGTCAATGCACAGATAGGGGAGAGACACTCACCTCGGCCAGGGGCACGTTCAATCTAAATACGGTGTGCACCGTTTTGCTACGGTTTCCGGGTTGAACGTCATGTTTCCTCGAAACGGTGTGAAACGGTGTGAAACGGTGTGCAACGGGCTTTGAGGTACGTTGTCTCTCGTTTGGTGGGTGTGTCAGAGGTGTTACCCAATCATCAGCGACGTGTGTATAAACCCCGTCGCATTAAAAAGGCAGCACAATGGATCCAACAAAAGTCCTTTACAAATGCGTGCTGCAGCTTGGTGTCTGCAACAACTGAACTAATTAGAAGACATGTTTGTATCTTTTGCTGTATGTACCATTGTGGAGTGACACTTTCATAAACTTTTCTACTCCACTCTACTCCTCTAAATATATAATGGTAAATATTACAATATCATATCACAACAACAGTGATCAGCAATAATGATAGGCCTAATACTCATAATAAAATAATTAGCTCATATAGATCCTAACACAGTCTCAAAGGTAAGAAGTGGATTATCCTTCACCTGAAATGTTTGCCTTTTCATCCTGAAATGCAAATGAGGCAAATGTTGGATCACTATAATTAGGAAGCACAGTTTCCACAAACCCCTTCACTCGATTAGGATGTTCTCTGCTATTCTGGACGGCAAGGGCAGTGACTGTAACATCGAGCGTATTTTGTAGTATTAAACACATATTTAAAGAACGCAAAGAATGGCCTGCTCAGCTGCCGTAGTTGCAACGCTTGCGTAACACAACAGGGTGTTCAACGCACCACCGTTTCCGTTTAATTAAACGTTTTGCTACGCTTTGTCGGGGCTGAATGCAGGGCAGGTGTTACAACGTGTCGCCACTTCCTGTATCCGTTGTTTCAAATTAAAAGCCCTATAGCGTTTCATACACGGTCAAGCCATATACTAGGTTTTGAGCTAGTCTTGTTTTAGGAAATAATTACCGAGGTCCGGACCTCGGTGACCTCACAGCTGGCTATGGCCATGCTCTTGACTCACATTGATAAAGCTTGTCATCTTAAAATAGCACTTATTTTCACTTAAGCTATCCAACAACTAACAGGCCAACATTTGTTTTTTCAGTGAGAATGACAAGGGCCTATTAAAGTAAAACCAGATTTTGGAAATGTTCCTATGGGTTCCTAATGTTCCTAAATCTAAATGACAAGCACCACTCAATTAACAAAAAAATTTCCTATGAGAAGTCAAAGTATTGTAATTTTTATGGACATAATCAACTCTTAACGAGAGCTAAGACGTAAACACATGATGTCATCAGGTATAAGGTGTGGAGGTATCTCATAGACAAAAAATGAGAGACAGATTTTAAGGACACAGAATGTTTTTGTTTGCTTGCTTTTAACAAATGTTTTCATACCCAAATGAGCTTTATTCTATAGTAGCACTTTTTACGAGAAAATGGACCCCTGGGCACAGGGGACAAAATAATGGCAAATGCCATTGGTCCAGTGGACAGTATAATTGCATATGTATTGCATAAATGAACCTTGCCCAAAACAAAGTGCAAACTGCCTGAATTTACCCTCACTACATGTATATTAATAGCCTGATATTCAGACTAAATGGCCATTTCGTTACCACTCCATTATTCAGCCTGATATTGCCTCCTTATTAGCCTTTGATTTTCCCTAACCAATCACTAGTGACTGACGTATCCGGCGGCTTTGATGCTGGCCGTACTTACTAACTTAACCAAGAATGTCGGTCGTTTTGGCAAAAATATAATCTTTGAGACAATATGTTAGTTAAGAGGCCAAAACGGCAATTTGGCCTCTTAAAAAAAATGAAAAAAATGTTGCATGAACGGTTCAAACTTTAGTCCCGCCCACAAACGTGCTGATTGGCTCGATTGTTTCTCAGAGCGAGAACAAGCCGTTGATTGGAGCAACACCAGACTCTGAATCGCTTGCAAAATCGGAAGAAGACTCGGTGGATGAGATTCAGGAGTCTGTATCCAGGCTAGTATATTAACACAGTTCTCCATCTTTGAAAACCTTCTCAAACGTGCTCTCAAAGCTCTGAGGTACAACGGTACAGCAGATTATGAATTTGTCTTAAACTGAGCTGTGTCTTAAACTTTGTTAATTTCCTCCCTTCTTTTCATTCACATCGGCAAAGCAATTATATTACCCTAGTAGACCCTGACATTTAAAAACCAGACACTCATCGATAGTAGGGTAAGATTCATTCTGGTAAATGAATGTATGGGTTGCATTAAAATAAAGGGAAATTAAAAAGAATATAATGACGATGATGCTGACAGGTGTAGTACTGCTGTGCATTGGCAGTGATTAGTCCATTGATTTATTAGTGTTAGGATAAAATGGATTATAATTTTTGTTTATTTAATAATAATTTTTGTTCCTCCTAATTTTAGGTGTTCAGTGCATTTTTTACAAACCACATATTTGAAACCGTGCTTCATTAAATAGTGAATTAATAAAGTCATATATTCATTAGTGTAGACTTTATTGTGTGCTGTATTTGAATTAATTGACATGAGTATGTGTGTATGCGTGTGTCTGTGTTTGTGTGTGTATTTCTTTGAGTGGTGAATTGAAGGTCATCAATCCAAACAACTCACACAGCCTGGTGTGAGTGGAATCACGTGTACAGCACACGGTTTCCTTGACAGTGGCTTTTGTTCAACCATCGCACACACACACACACACACACACACACACACACACACAGTCTCAATTCTTAGCAGGACTCTATAAAAGAAGGAAAGCATAAAATCTGTCCTTTTTTATTTCGCTATGTTTGATGGGAGGTCAATTTAACTGATCGATACCTGCTGCAGTCTTGGAATCCATGCTGATCCTTTGTACAGGGAAACAGGAAGCTACTGTATAAACTCTACCTTCATGCTATAATTACAAGCTTTATAAATACACAAGGCTGTTGCGCATACTTAAAAGACACAGCTTTGTACAGCACTTGAGCACTGCACTTTAATTTCCTATGAACATCATGTAATAATATATATTATATTTTTGGATACCTCAGTGAGAAGGACTTTTTTCCTAGTAGTGTGCACATTCTCTTCATGCTGGTTGAAATAATTACAAGCTTACCATGCACAAAAAGGTGTAAACTGTAGAAAGAGCTTGGCTTTGTATAACTGTGTATACATTGCATGTGGTGTTTGGCCTCTGTCCTGTTTTTACCTAGATTGCCCAAAGGTTTACCCCGTCAAATTGTCACATGTGAAAGAATGAGTCCCCTGACGCTGTTTCCCACCGGCGATGTACGAAGTTTAATCGTATCTAATATTATCTTTACATTTTCTGTTCTTGTTGTTGAGCCAAAGCCAGTGTGTCAACAAAAGACTTCATAAATCTCCCAATCAATAGCTCTTCAGGCATTCTGAACTGTGCTCAAAGACCAGCATTTCTGTCAATAAGGGACTGTCGATAACTCTGAGTAGTCTGACAGCCCATGCTGGTGATGAATGACCCCACTCACCATGATCAAGCCGACCGTCAAAACACTCCATCCCCCACAATCCAAAGCATCTGCAGGAAGTCTATGCTAGGAGCAAATCAAATGAATAAATCCACTTCCTATTACTACAAATCTCTATCAAAAATATGTTTTATGACCCTACATTCAAACGAAATAATCTATATATCAATCTATTGTATCACTCAGGTTTGCGTCATTTTTCACAAACCCACTAGATTTCTCTGCAATGATTAAAGCGAGCTTAAAGAAAACTGGTAATGCACTCTCTATTCAACGACAAAAGTGCTTGATGAGAGTCAGCATATTTGTGGGGAGCTGGAACAAGAGCATTAATCAAGTGCAGGGGCAGACCAATAACGGGCTCTGTAATCATGCTGGAGCAGCGCTCTAACTTTGGGCTGCATCGTCTGGTCATCCATCATCCGGAAAAGCAAGAGGCAGAAGGGGAGATTAATAACAAGTACATTAGAGTCAGTGTTTAGATGCAACCAATGTGCTTCTGGGTCAAGCAACAGAGCCACAGTGCCAAAAGAGATAGTCTTCATTAGTTAATGACTGGGAAAAAGAACGCTATTGGAATTTGTTTGTTGAGTTGATAAAAATAATTTCCAAATAGTGAAGGAATCATGTATAGTTTGGGCATTGAACAGTTTGCAGACTGATGTATAGCTTGGATTGCTTTGCTGTTCTATACACTGATTTTATAAAGTTTTTTGCCTTTTTCACAAACCATTAAAGAGAAATACGGGCTCCAAGTGTGACAGGCAGTGACAGGCAAAGTTGTATATTCTCTGTACTTGCCGTCGTGATTTAATACACTACACAACATTTTGAGAGACTTTCAAATATATTTTCGTGGTGTTTTCTTTTGTATTTGTTTACCTCATTTTGCTCGCTCTGAACATTCTTTGCGGTAGGCATCTTGAGTTTATTCTGTTTCTGTCTTCAACTCACCATTTCTTCTATCCAGAAGGAGAGCAGTTAGCATGCACCTCACAGCTGAGGCAACCCATTATTTTTGTCTGTGGTGCCTCACCTTCCCCACCCTCTATTTTCCTCTGAATTTAGGAGTCATTTGTCAATGCTTTGAGTGCCTGGCAGGCAGCACTGACGCACAGAACACCATGTGTTACCCGTCTCATTCCCAAAAAGTGAGCTGCCAAATAAAGAGAGGTAGGATAAGAAATGGGAGACCGAGGTACAGGATAAACTTTTTTTCTGTAGATTTGTTGGCTATGGTAAGATATTTGTTTGTGACTGTGCCAAGCAGGGGTGTTGTTAAGATTTCAAAATATTCTGGGTTCAGCCCAGAGGAAGTTACACAGCAGTAGTAAGGAGGTCCAGGGGCATTGCTTCCCAGGAGAATCTTTTAAAAATTTCAACAGCAAAATACATGAATCTGGTGCCCTTTGAGGTGAGAATAAATAGGTCTAAATTAAGTGTTATCGTAAACTTTGAACAGCTGTCTGTACAGGGCTACACTGATGTATTGTATGCTGTCTGTCTTATCTGTTGCTGTCTCTCTCCTCACTCCTACCTTCTGAATTCAAGTCAAAGATAAACAGAGAGAGACAGTTATCAATGAATGTAGAACATTTTAAGGGTTATATATATGATATACAGTGTGTGCACTCAACTGTAAAAGAAAATTCATTAAACCCAAACCACAAACCAATGATTTTACTTTGATTTTATCAAAGGTTGTGTGTCTATAACTTCTACTAGTTACTTTTGTTTGTTAGCTATGGAAACCTACCTTTAAAGGAATAGTTCACCCAAAAATGAAAATTCTGTCATCATCTACTCACCCTCATGCCAAATGAAACACAGGTGAAGTTTGTCCATATAACACACAGGGAGGTTGCCAGCACAACTCCATAGCAGCCTTCTCCAAAACAACAGAAGTCAGTGGGGTCCAGTTCTTCAGAGTTCCAAAAAGACCTACAGTATATTTACACCATGATTTAGTGCAAATCTTAACTACAGCTGATTGATTTGCAACAAATAATGGTGTGGTGTTGTTTTGGAGAAGGCTGCTACGAAGCTGTGCTGGCAACCTCCCTGTGTGTTATACGGACTAACAAACTTCACCTGGCATAAGGGTGAGTAAATGATGACAGAATTTTCATCTTTGGGTGAACTATTCCTTTAAGCATCATTTACTTTAAGAAGCAAATTATTTCACCTCTTATCTTATCTTAGAAAGTTGATCTTTTTTCATGCCACATAGCTGTAGTCTTTATGCTAAGGCATGGGTCAAAAGCCTTATCCATTCTGAATGTCTGGGGTCGTCTACTATGCAAAATATATAGAGGCACAAATTCAAAATCTAATTTTTAAACACATTTTCTTCACTTTTGGGAAACAATGTCTGATGCTGAAAATAATGTAGACATTTCATGATGGGAAATATGTTTTATGCATTTAATATTCAGCAGCTCAAACTAGAATGGGAGGATGAACCTGACAAAACTATACCTCAGTATCTGTTTAACTAGCTGGAAGACTGGATACACCAGAGACAGTTTGTGTAGAGTAGCCCAACATTATAATGACTCTACCAAAGCACAAAGTCTTTGAAAAGCCATTATCGGTAGTTATTACATTATTGGCATATACAAACCATAAATCTATCAGCCAAGTCAAGTGTCAATCCAAGCTAGCACTCCAGTGTCCATCTGGCCACTTGTGGTAGGCAGCTCACCAGCACACAGCTGGCTGATTTTTTCTGTCTTTCCATGACTGGATAATCAATCACGTGTTTAACCAAACCAAGCACACATCCCACTTTTCTTCTTCTTTTGAAAATGAGAAGAAGATCCACATATCCTGCCTTGTCTTTTCCTGACATTGTATTTTCTGGCTCTACCTTGCTCCTCAGATGTAGATCCAGGAATGACTGATTAAAATAATGCAACATATTTCAGTTCTCCTCAAATTATATGATGGTGATTGGCAGCGCCCCCGTACCAAATACACAAACAGACATACCAAGCGGAGACGGGCAAGCTTGATTTATGCCCTGGCATGTATCTAAACACACCCAAAGCCAGATATTAAAGCTGGCTCCTGTAAAATAATTGGCCTGCTCTTACCACTGAATCAAACTTACCCCACACTCTTTTACAGTGCAAATCTCTGTAGACAGCGTTCATAGTGGAGCGTGGATGATAAGAGGTGACAGATATTAAACCTTGACTCATATTGTGATGTAACAGACTAGAAAAAGGCTGTAAGTTGGGGGGCCTTTATTTTGAAGTTTGTGCTTTTATTTTATTAACTTCCAGTTGGACGGCAGGTGTAACCATTTTGTTGCTGAAAGACACGTGGGCTGCGGTCGAATCGTCAAAATACGTCCTAACTCCTATTCCTAACCACTTTTCCTTGACCTCGTTGGAAAATGACATGAGGTCAAGGAAAGATGTGATAAGTGTGCTAAGAGAATCCGACTGCACTTACACTAGGCTACGTAATTATGCGACGGCGGATGTTAATGACGTGGGTCTGCCGTGTGAAACTACAATGTTCCGAAGATGGACTACTGAAAGTGCATCTTGGATACTTCGCCCCGTGCGTTCTTACCGTGTTGTTTCATGCAGGCTATATAAACGTGGACAACCCGGTGAAAAATATTGCTTCATCACCAAGGTTGGAATTGAAATAAAAAGGAATATAGGCTACCAGTCGCAAAAGTGAAACGAAATGGTTGTCACATTGAGAATGGCTGCTCATGCTCACCCTCCTGTCCACTCATATTTATCCACATGAATCCCAATTAGTATGATTGTATGAAAATAATTGTTAAATTCATGCAAGATAGACATAACATGTTAGGCCAAATCTACTACTGTACATATCATCATTCTTAAGTTTCAAACATGTTGAATTAAAAACATCATCTGGCTAAAAACGTCTCATATCCCTTTTTCATGAAAGACAGACTTCTGTGTTATGGTTATTATGCTGATTATGATCTGATTATAAGCCTATGCATACAATAGCTTAAGAACCACCACACAACTCAGTAAACACCTTGAATGACTTGATTGTGCTTTGAAGTTGTTATTTATTAAGGCAAGGGTTTCAGCATCTGTGACTGAAGTAAAATGAATTAATGATATTCCTAAAGTCTGGCAATACAACGCTCAGAATGAAGAAATAACTAATGCAAACTGAGCATAGGTTACGCTACAACGGTAACTTCACTTTGATCATTTTACAACAGCGTAATGTTCATAGTTCGCCTATGGGTTTAACATATTGTTGAAAGTTCAAAACATATAAGCATATTAGCAACTTATGGCATAAGATGGAAAATGCTTAAGCACGGTAACTTGCATGATGGTCTGCGTCCCTTGTCGGTCATGTTGATAGTTTGTTTTTCGTGAACGGCCAAATGGTGCCGAATGTTGTTGCCGCAAGGAATTGTGGGACAGTACTATCTCCTTTCCTTTCGTAAAGGATGGTCCAGAGTGTCCTATGCTGAAGGAGCTAAGTAAGGAAGCATTGAAGCACCTTTCCTTAGCATTTAGAGAATTCGAACAGCTCTTATCATGGCTGCCACTTAGATACTTCCGGGTCATTTCACTCAGTTAGGAACCTTCCTAAGCAAAAAAGACTATTTGACCGCAGCCATGGTAGGGAGATTGGCAATCCTAATCCATCCGTCTTCTGTTTTCTTCTTGTGGCATTGCCAGTAAGTATGTTTTTGTTTAGGAACCTGAGGAATAAATTAATATTAATATTAGACTTAAATTACCTTCTTTTATATTATATTTGTTTATTTTATTGTGTACTTACTTATTGCTAGCCTGAGTTACCTGTGAAGGAAACAGGGACATATTTTTTATGGTTTTCTGTAATACTTACCTGTGTAATTGTTTTTATTTCAGTTTTACCTTTTCTCCATTAAAAATCCTGCCAAGTACAACACGTGGCCTGTTCTTTGGAGGAGCTCTTTGGAGCAGTGAGTTCGCTAGCTGTTTCATTCTAGCTTAGATGAGAACATTATACATATATATTTCTTGATCAAAAAATATTCAGGCCAATCTGAAAATATTCAGGGATGAAGCCCAGAAAGAAAGCCCTTAGTGACGGTGCTGGTGCCAATCAGGACCGCAGAATGCATCTTTATTAAAGCTGCCCTAAGCGAGGGCAGATAAGAGTGAAAAGGCTATAGGGGTGGCCATAGGGATGGCCTACCACAGTTACTGTGGGGTGTTTATTTGTGTTGCCCATTTGTATCAGCGAATATGTGTGTTTGTGGGAAAAGGAAAATGTGTCTTTTCCAGGTGTAGAGTGAGTTATATATAGGCAGTTAGTGAAGGTTGCTGTGCTTGTGGTTTTTCTAGGACAGGGCAAATCAGGCAGAGGATGTGGCGGTGTAGGACAGGCAATATTTAGAGGTTACCTATCTGAGATGTTTCCCCCCCAGGGACTCTCAACGAACAAAAGGAACCTGCGCCGTTTTCTCTCAGGATTCTATTTTTTGATTCAAGTTAATGCCTATAGGAGAAATCACCGCGCTCACCTTTACTTTGTTTGGTGCGTAAGAACCAATCAAATGTCTTCAGTGGAGAAAGTGGTTCGCATTCAAAGAAGAAATATGTTTTCCAGGACCTTTTATGTTCTCATTATATTCTTTTTTTTTTTCTTTTTTTTTTTTAATAAATGCAGAAGGGAATTCATGCACAGACGTTTCGGCTAGTGCCTTCTTCAGTGTGCCTGCACACACAATGTAGGCTTCCCCACTGTGTCTAATTTAACTTAATTTCATTTCATTTCATTTAATTTCAATTCAGTTCAGCGCTGTTCTGCAATTTTTTGTTTTATTTTGCTGTGAGGTGAGAGTTTGTAGACAAAACAAATCTCCACTACAGCTTCTATACAAACAAACATCAAGAAAGTACTATTTGATAAGACCAGAGAGGGAGTGAAGAGGTCAATAAGGTGCAAATAAATGAAAACAAAATCAAACAAATTAAATAATACAAATAAATACTTTAGTGTAAGAGGTGACATCATTGCAAGTACAGTTTTGCAATCTTATCAAGGGCATAACTTTCGGTTGAACATTGGAGGAGTTGCGGTCAACAGCCTTCTGCCTGTCCACTGTTATGGAAGCAATTCCAGACCTGAATCTAACAAAAGCTATTCAGGGGCTAGTGTCAGGCAATCTGCTTGGGACAATAACTGTAATTTCAAAATGCAGTGGGATGCACTATGCCCCCAAGATTCATCCAATTCTAATCAGCAGTGTCTGAGATATTGCGTGTAATGGACAAATGAATGGAAGGAAACAGATTCATAATCTCCCCGAATATACCAAGGATGTGAAATATGTGCAATGTCAAAGCATGCAGTGCTGAGTCTTGCACAGAGAATGCACAGAAATATGCAGAGATATGTGCAGATGAGGAAACGGTGAAAGCTGATGTATAGAATAGTCCACAGCAAAATAAACCGGAAAAAATACAAATTCAGTGGGGTTTAATGAATGGCTAGTTGTTTTACTCTGAGTTTCAGTACTCTGAAGCAGCTCCCAGAAGTAATTGTCCTCTAGGGCTGATCATCATGTTCATAATGGCATTGACATTCTTCACTGCATGCCTCTCAAGTATTTCATTTAATTGTGTAACCTTACTGGCTATTCTCACTTTGCTTCCCAGTTAGCTTTTATTGTACTAGCTCAAGTTGTCAAGCCAAGCTACAATAAAAAATGTAAAACATTTCAATAAAACTACAATAAAACAAGGTTATTGACTTTAAGAATTGATTTTCCATAGGAAAAACCAGTGCTGCAGTACATTCTTAAATATTACGTGTATATTTGTCTATATATATGTCTCCAAGCATAGTTTCCATGGAGCTGTGTGAGCGTCTATGTCCACTGCGTCCTCAAGATGCCACTGTCCGTGCTCCTGTACGGACAATGAGTTGTGCACAGTTGCATGGTGCATGGTAACCCTAACCCACATTCCTCGAAACATAGGTTGCAAGTGGGATGCTTTGCTCCACCCGATTTGTACTGACACTGTGTTGCACTCCCCCGCCCATTTTGGCACAAGCCATGTAATGGTGCAAGATGGGAAAAAGCTTGCTTGCACCCAATCAAATTGCCACTTCACTGGCACAAACATAAACTGAAGAACTTAAAAATACAACGCTGTAGTCTGAAGTCACAAGCCTATTCAAATAAATTTAGAATGACTCCTGGGCTATTAGACTACATGCATGAAAGATAACCTCATCTTCAAAGGATGGCAAGAATTGACCTACAAGAACCCAGAGGAACTGTTTAAACAATTCCAGAAGAGACAACAACATCACTTTTGAGTACATTGTGTCGGGAAAAAGAAGCACTTCACTCCTCAACAATGCCCACCAGACACCGACCCATAGTCACCATTTTATCAGCATCATCATCATTTTATAATTAATACGTGAAAAACCCTGGGAAACAACTTAAGGGAAAGCCCTTTGGAATAAATGACGATTTCCCCCAGTGATTATGGACCGAAGAAAGGTCCTGTTTACCATTTATCATGCAAACTGTGCCACGAGCATGTGGGTGAGTTTGGTTGGTGATAAACAGCTCATTAATAACACCCTCTTTAGAGAGACCTGTAGGACCTGTAGGAAACATATGAAACATATGGAGACCAGAGAAAATCAGTGAATCACCGCGTTGGTATAACAGTAATGGGGCTCAATATAATGACTCATTTAGACTGTTGTGGGCTACAGTATTATAGAATATATCCAGTGTGTTTCAGCTTTGAATAGGTTACGATTATAATCACCCCCACAAGAAGCAGGTTTCACCTGCTGTAACATGACAAGGTTTGTTTCACATGTGAAAACTTAATTCCACATGTAGACACAATTCAAAGGTGAAAATTATATTTTCACATATTAAAATGACATTTTCACAGTATTAAAATGTCATAAAAACAATTAGCTTTATTTCCGTAGTATAATGAATGTACATGCATCTGTCTCATTGACATTGGTGAATTAGCGTGACATTTGGTTAATAAAGAACAGGGTTAGTACAATATGCAAAACATGCAAATTGTAATGTCCATAGTGTTACTTGTTAATGGACATGATATCCATGATGTTAAAGGGTAACTTCGGTATTTTTCAACCTGGACCCTATTTTCCCAACTGCGGGTGTCTAAGAAACTAATGGGGACAACAATTTTTGAAATTGGTCCAGCATTGAGCGAGATCGCTTCAGCCGGCAGCCGCGAAACAGGCTGCAATGTAATCCGACGGGGCAAATGCGCACCGTCAATGTACGTCAACTAAAAGTGCTTGTTTTTGCCACTGACTGGCTCAGATTGTTATTATAAGTGTCTGACACAATATGGAAAGGACCCTATACAGAAATGAAACGTACTTCCTTACCTTTAGCTTGATCCCGTCTGTGTGTAACCAAGTCTCGCCCAAGTCCCGCGTGAGCTTAGTTGTTGCAGGAAGTCACCTGTGGAAACGTGAGTGAGAGTTGGAGAGAGGAGTGCCACCGGGAGGAGTTTGTTGTGTTGGAGTACAGAGATCGTAGCTGAGCGTTATCTAAAAGATCTAAAAAAAAACAACAAAAACAAAACAATGGTTCGTGTTTGCGCATTTCCGAATTGTGCCAACAAAATGTCGCGCAACACTTCGCGCAGCTTTCACAGACTGCCTTTGTTGTGACCCGCTGAAGTTGTGGCTAGTTGTGCTACAAATGGATGCCGACACTCCTGTCCATACGCTGCGCCTTGCAGACCATCGGGTCTGCAGTGACCATTTTGACCGGGATGACTACAGCCAGCCAAAGAGGAGACGAAATCCTATCCCAAAGCACTTTTTCCTAAAGAAAAATGCTGTCCCGAGAGTGGAGAGACCTGCTGCAGACAGAGTGGAGGTAAAGTTATTAGCTAAAGTTATTGTGTTGTCCTGGCATCAGTACACACGGCAAAAACAATCACTAAACTAGAAAGGCACTCGGAGAGCGCAGACCTCCGCCAAGGTTCATGCTATTATTGTTTGTTCGTGAGTCGGATCCAGATCCGCTCCAAAATTTAATGGGTGCTTCCTTGGCCCATGCTACACCCTTCCACCAAGTTTCATGAAAATCGGGCCAGTATTTTTTCCGTAATCCTGCTGACAGACAAACAAACAAACGGCACTGAAAACATAACCTCCTTGGCGGAGCTAGCCAGTAGTATGTGTAAAATAGCCTATCAACTGAGTCATGATTGATTATAAAATATGTATATAGATTCATTTCCCCTTTTCAGCAGTTGACATTCATAATAATACAATAAGTGATATCAACAAGCTGAAATTATCTGTGTAATATTGTTGCCAAAGTGTGTGTGCGTGGTGTAAAAATGTCATATTTATGCTTATCTATTATACGACCTATAAGCCCACTTTTATGCCTACATTTGTATATCCTATACATTAGCAGATATCATAGAGATACTTACTGGCAATGAATGATGATGGTAGCTCTTCAATGAGTAGGAGCTCTTCATCCGTATACTCTGGCTCAAATAAATCGAATTCAAAGGCCTCTTCCACGTTGTCGAAATCAGGTAAATATTCAGCCATGACTTAGAAAATCTTTTAGATAACACTGAGCTACGATCTCTGTACTCCAACACAACAAACTCCTCCCGGTGGCACTCCTCTCTCCAACTCTCACTCACATTTCCACAGGTGACTTCCTGCAACAACTAAGCTCTCGCGGGACTTGGGCGAGACTTGGTTACACACAGACGGGATCAAGCTAAAGGTAAGGAAGTACGTTTCATTTCTGTATAGGGTCCTTTCCATATTGTGTCAGACACTTATAATAACAATCTGAGCCAGTCAGTGGCAAAAACAAGCACTTTTAGTTGACGTACATTGACGGTGCGCATTTGCCCCGTCGGATTACATTGCAGCCTGTTTCGCGGCTGCCGGCTGAAGCGATCTCGCTCAATGCTGGACCAATTTCAAAAATTGTTGTCCCCATTAGTTTCTTAGACACCCGCAGTTGGGAAAATAGGGTCCAGGTTGAAAAATACAGAAGTTACCCTTTAATGAACATCATGTCCATTAACATTTAACTTCCTGTTGTTCTTTATCTTATACTGCCCATTTATAGTTTTAATACTTTGATTTGCAATGTTCAATCAGTAGTAGGGTGGTTTTACCAGCTTGGTTTATTTTGTTGTTGTTGTTGTTGTTTGTTTGTTTGTTTTTTAAACTGGTTTTAAAATAAGTTCCAGGTAGTTTTGAAAGGATTTTAAAAAGTTTAAAATGTGTCTTACTGAAACCTGCAGATACCCTGAGATAAATCCAAATGGTCTAACAGAGAGTTATCTGTTGTTCAAACTAAGTAAAACTGAGGTAGTTACGCCTACAGTTCTACAGTTCTACTTGTACTCTGCATTTTTATTTATTCAGTTATTTGTTAATTTTATTTCAATCAGGAGAGACTAGGATGAATGCTCGAATGAAAAAGTTTATTCATGACATGAAACAAGATGTAAACTTTGGCGTAAGCGCCATGCAGGAACTCCTCCCATTCGTGAAGTTAGGAGTACATCCGGGATAGACGTAGGAATTAGGATGTCCCCCTGGGGAGTTCCTCTGGAGCCTGGACATTGGTGGTGATGGGGTGGTGGAGGGACGAAGGACAGCGACTGGAATGACAGCAGCATACGGCATAGATCTGAGAGAAGGACAATAGCATAGAAGTTGACGTGTTTATACTCCCGTCACTTAGACAATTGGCTCTTTGAAAAAGAGAGGGAAGTGACAGCTAACTCTGATTGGTTCACTGGAAAAAGAGGGAAAGTGTTCACCAACTCTGATTAGGTAAAGAGAAATCATGAATGAATGATAAGTAGTCTTCCTGATTGAAATTACATAATACTTCACTTTATACATTCAAACTTTTACTGCCAATTTGTGTTGAACTACTATAAACGGTTTCATATTTATTTCAGTTATATCCACACAGTTAGAATTTTGGTGTTAGTGATATGTGTCATTCATCCAAAATGTACTGTTAGGTATTTTTTTTTTTAGCATACATCAGATGAAAAAATTCAGCAGCCAAAGCACGGGGATGGGACAATATATCAACATTCAATATATCATCAATATAAAATATGTTTCTGATGATATATATACCTAGGATATATAAACCCTCAGCTAACATATCAAGGTAGTTGCCTTGTTTGTGTGTATGTTTGTGTGTGAATATATATGTAAGTGTGAGTACACATGCTGATATATGTGTATGTATTTACTCTGCCAACCCTTCTTCCTTATCCCTTCCCACGATTGTTTTTACTATTTCCCATTAAGATCGTTTTTCAATTCACTTTGAAAATCCAAAGACATCTAAAACGTCCTCCATCCTCTAATTGTTACTCTTAAAATCTATGGGCTGGTTGCACCAACTTGGTCTGAATAAGTTGGGTGTTAGTGCTGAGCTTAAGCTTAGTTACGTCCAACATAGAGACCAACATTTACACATGTTGCACCATCTAAACGTACAACTAGGCACAACAAAGTCCAGAATAGGTGCGTTCATGTTGATACATTCTACCGTAGTGATGGTTACTAGGCTGTGTGCGTTGCTAGGCAGCAAAGTTCATCAGAGATTTACATTGCATTTATATTAAAATAGACACAGAACAAAAAAAAAAAAGCAAAAAATGAACTACACTGATACAGAAACAAGAAAGATAATTGAATTATACAGCAAGTACATGCCAGTACTTACAGCTACAACAACATGACTAATGAGAAAAAGCAGACAGTGTAGAGATGCATTACTGCAGCTGTCAATGACTGTGCTGAAGGGGGATTAGGGTGCAGGGAGGAGGAGGAGGTCAACAAAAAGTCGAAAGACCTCTTACAGACTGCAAGAACAGATTCCCGTCGAGTTAAGAATCCAGCTGGTGTTGGACTGGCACCAGAAATTCTGCCATCCAGCACAATCATAGTGGACTTCTTTGGGGATGACAAAATCCTCATCTGACTCTTACAGCAGTACATTGATGGACACAAAGTCTATAAGCAAATGGGGGTATGCTTAATACCATAATATTTTGTTTGGCTTATATTGACTAATGCAGTAATCCAATACAGACTTCCCTGACTTCCCTATTAAGCCTACCAGCCGCTTTCAGCACCAAGGACAGCGACAGCAACACAGACCAAGGCCGACATAAAAGGAACGGAGAAATGAAGTCTGAGCCAACTCCACCATTGAAGATACCATCTTTTCAATTCAATTCAATTCAATTCAATTCAATTCACTTTATTTGTCCCCGAGGGGCAATTGCAGAGGCACATAGAGTAGTACAATTTACAAGAAACAATTATCAATTAACAAGAAACAAAAAAATTACAAAAAAAACAACAAAAAAAACACACATAATATACAGTGCAACAGTGCTGATTTAGAGGTATGCATTGTATGGCATACAGTGCAAAAATAAGCTATACCCATTATGATACTAATATAATACTAATAGTAGTACAATAATAGTACAGTTCAATATACACAATATACAATATACTTTTTATAAAATAACAAAAATATATTCAGTTTATAAAATCCTGACCTTGGTATTATATGGTTCTATCTGACCTTTTTGTCAAAACTGAGTTAGTCGCATGAACCTATTCTACGAGTGCCTGTTGACATATGTGTGGTGTTAATTTATTGATTTTTGAGTCTGTAATTTCTAAAACAAAAGGACCCATCTCCATTTAACTCAATTGATGCTGAAAACTTTGAAGCTCAATATCTCAGAACTATCCTGAGGGCAGAACCTTAGAACCTTATAATTCTAAGATCACAAAATTACATATAATTTCACAATTTAAATTTCACAATTTTATTTGAACATAAAGTTATATCTATACCTATCAGTTGTATACATTTGTGTGGCTCCAACCTCCGCTGAACTAATAACAAAGATAATGGAGAAGAAATGCATGCAGGATGTTGGTTTGAATCCCTGTCTGTCCTGTGAGTCTGCTGGACGTTGCGTCTCCCCATTGCTCCACACTACAGGTCTTCATAAAATACAGCTTACAGAAATTTGAGTGGGGGCACAGGGATGGGATGGGCAGGTTGTACAGTTCATAGCATAATGAAGGTGTTTATAATTGACTGTTTAGTCTCCCTCAGTGTTCATGCAGTTCTTACAGTTCACGTGGAGATTTTCTTTCCTATTTATAATTGTTTATGACTATGGTCATATGTTTATATTTACATAACATCTAGGTTAGTGTTTTTATACTACATTATATTATTATTGATAAGTCATTGTACAACCACAAGTTTAAAGCTCTACATGACAACTGTGAGATGCAGTGTTTCCCATACAGAGGCACAAAATCAAAAGTTGGTCAGTGTATAGAAATGGATCTAAATCAATCTCTAATGCGCCTGATGTGTGCATCACGTCATGTCTGTAATTTGGAGATGGCAGCAGACCAGCAGCATTGAACTCAATCCACAGAGTCTCCGGGGTGAAAACAAAAGTGAAACTAACTATAGATATAAACATGAAAATGTTATTTATTTATTTTATTTTTTAAGAAAGGTGACATCAGGTTTAGTTTATTTAAGTGCTAAATTACTGTAATTATTGTTAATAGATTGATTGTATTGTTGAGTTGGCTTGCATATACTGAAAAAATTACTTACTGAGTGCAGTAGCCTAATGTACAATAGGCTAATCTAACTGCTTCTTTGCCTTATGGTAGCAAAATCACACACTGGACTTCATAGTGTAGCCTACCAACCTTTGTATTTAGCACTGAATCAGTGGTTCTCAACCTTTTCATCTTCTGACCCCCAAAATTGAAGTGATGTCTATTTCAGCTTCATCTTTTAAATCCCTTCTAAAAACACACATATAAACAGGCTGTTATGTGAATCACTCCCTATGCACTGCCGTTCGGGAGTTTGGAATCGCTGAGGGGTCTTTGTGTTTCCTGGGGGAGGCTGATGCTTTTGTTCGCTGGGGTGGCATTGAACTGGTCGGGGAGCGCAGCCGGGGCATTGATGGTGTTGCGGACTGCTGCCTCTGTTTTCGGGTGGCTGTTCTGTTCTTCGGACTTTCTGTTCATCGGGAGTCCTCCGTTTGCGGCGGTGACGTCTTTGCTGGCCTTGGGCGTTCTGGCTGTCAGGCTTTCGCGATTCTCGGTTGGGGTTTCGCCACACGATTCCTGCGGCGCTTGCCATGGGTGCGATTGGCTTGTGGGTCATTTCCCGCGGGCCTTGCGTTCGGGCTGTTTCCCACAGGGGCTCGATGGGGTTTGGATCGGGCGGTTTTGCTGGTCAGTCTGTTGGAGGCAGTGCTCGCCTCTCCTGACTCGGCGGTTGGTTGTTGTTTTGGGGGATGGGGGCTGTTTCTATGCGTGGGGTTGCCGGGAGGCTGGGGATTTCATGCTGGGGTGTCTTCGGTTTCTTGGCGGCTGCGGGGGGCGTGGGGTGGGGCTCCGCCGGGTGTCTTGGGGGCCTGGCGGCTGGAGTGCCTGGGGTCTGCGGGGCTGTCGCTGTTGCGCATGGGTGGGATGATTCTCTGATGGGCAGGGGGTTTGGGGAGCGGAGCAGTCGTTTGGAGTGGAGGTATTGGTTTGTGGCATTGTCGGTCGCTGTATTTCTGATCGGTTTGGTGCTGCCCTGGTGGATCGGGGTATCGGTCTCTTTCGGGGGCATGGAGATTTCTTGGTGGTTCCGGACTCTTGACCGGTAGTGTAGCCTACTAGTACTTCTATCTCCATTTTATTGCTTTCTTGTGTTTTGGCACACACGTTTATTTAAAGTTCCATCTGTTTTTAATTGTATCTCTGTTTGTTTGTTTTTAGTTGTACCTGTTTATCTCTTGAATTACCTTTTATTCCTATTTTTTTTTTTTTTTTTGGCACACACTTTTATGTAAAGTTCCATCTGTTTTTAAATGTATCTCTGTTTGTTTGTGTGTTTTTAGTTGTACCTGTTTACCTCATATATTACCTTTTATTCCTATTTTCTATTATTGCTGCTTTTGGGTTTTATTGTATGTAAAGCACTTTGTAAACATTGTTTTTAGAAAAGTGCTATACAAATAAAGTTATTATTATTATTATTATTATTATTATTATTATTATTTTATTTTATTTTTTTATCTCTTGCTTCAGGCATAAATCCCCAGACTGGTGAACTTTGTTCCCAAGTGATGACTTTTATTTTCCCTTTTCATTATTCATTATTTCAAAGGTTTTATTACAAACATTAAAATCATAATACAATTGTGTTTAAGAAATCTCCACACTATATGCATTGGCTTTGGGAAATAATGTCCTACTAGATGATAATAAATATTATAATAACAACTTATAATAACTTACTTCTACCTTCTTTAACTATATATCGCTTTTATTACATTAAAATTAGCCAAGGATCATGAAGCTTTATTACTGCATTCTGGGAGTGAATTTGCTATTTGCATACAATGCGGCCAATTGCCTAAATAGAAGACATAGCATTTTACTTTTTAAAATGTACAGGAATATTCTGCAACAGTTTTTTTTCTTTCTAAAGTAAGTGTACTGTTATTTATTCTTAGAAGTTAGAACTATGCTATTTTGATTTTGAATATTTAATACTTATGACTATGTACTCAAAGTTGCAAATATAATGTTTGAATATTTACTCTCCCCTTTTCTCAGTTGTTTCACATACTGTAGGCCCTGTAGATGTGCATAACCTGGATAACCAAAGTTTTGACCATTAATGAATTAGACTCGCACTAAGTTGTATATGTAACTATGCTAGAAGGTATTATGTATCAGTTATATGGGGTCATTCTGCTTTAGAATTTCTGTAGTGTCCATAACCTCCATGCCTCTCTGCTGAAATACTGACATTTTAGTTGGGAATCATTCTCACATTCAAATTAACATTCATAGAACATAGAAGTACACTATCTACATGAATACAATGCACACTTGATATTCAAGGTCTGGTGGACTTAATACTGTATCTGATTTCAATGCACTGGAACAACTTTTACGTAATGATGTTCCAAACATTATGGTTACAGTATTCTGAGGTGATATGTTCAGACAGGTTGTTTGTAAAGGAGAATGTACTGTACCTTAGTGTTAGAAGTAATTAGGACTGAATCCATTGCATGGTTTTTGACTAGCCCTCCTGAGCCGCTGCATGGGTTAGGATAAACTAGCTTTGTGGCACCTGTGTTATTAGAACTCATTATGGCAGAGCTCATGTAGGATTAGATGGTTTATTAATTGGCAGCTAAGAGAAAATCATTTAACAAAGCTCTGCAAAATGGTATGGTGTTCCATGGAGCCTTACATCCTGGGTACAGCCTCATTTTATCAGGCAAATTAATATTACTTTTGAAAATGGTTCAGTAGGTTAAAACAGATTTCAATTGTTCAGTTGTTGCATCTGTAATTTGGATATTGAACTTTATATGTTTCTTCTGTTTCTTTAGAGACAGCAGAGTTATTAATATTATCAGTTGGTATTTGATAAGATTTAAAATGATTTTGCATAGCATCTGTAGTTTGTATAAATTGTTATTCACTTCCATAGTTTCCAAAGTTTCATTGTAGAGATTTGTGTAATTGTGCAAGATCCACTGTGCCAGTTTAATTTGATGACCTACTATGCAGCGCTTTGATCTTGAGCTTCTGTTTCACTGTTTTGCATGTAATTCTTGATTTCACCCTGATACAGCCTCTCCTGTCTCCGATGAGCCTTCCCAGCTGCCTAACTTGATGTCATAAAGTGCATTTAAACACTAGACACTACCTACAATATAATGTTAACATTAATCAGAAACTTAATCAATAATAAATTGATATGTAAAGATTATATCCCTTGGTTAGGAATTTGAGAGGACCTGCATGATTGGGAGCAGCTAACATTAGCTACATACAGAATGTCATGTGTGCCTGAAGGTTATTTGCCGCTAACATAATGTTTGTGTGAAGCAATGTTTGTGTGAAGCAATTACCCTCGGCCTGACTCAAACATGAACCTTCTGCTTATTAGCTCCATGTGATCATTAGAGTTGAATACATACTGCTTTATCCAATCAACCACTTGGCTTGTGCTGAACCCTAAATTGCTGCATTACAGAACACATATAATAACTGCTTTACAATCTTATCTGGGTGCCTTGTTGAAAGAAACTGAACAATACATTAATTTTGAAATCGAATGTCCCTGTTGATAAATGCCTCTAATGCTGCAGGGAGGTCCAGGCTGGGCACCCATTAGGGAAGTGTAGGCAGTTGCCGTTGTTGACACAACGACATTGTGGAGCAAACGCTCTTGCCAAGTTCATACTTGCCAAGCTTTTAATGCACTCATAAAACTCATTAAAATTGCAATACGATTTGCAAATTTTACCCCCTCTTTTTCAGCCCAGTCTGATAAAACATCTCAATACATTTCTATTTTGGTAAAAAGCTCCATACTTAGGAGTATGTAGGCATCTCCATTTTGTCTCATTGCAAAATTATATAGTTTAAATGATATTTTCATGCATTAGCTGTTATTCTACACTCTTGATATCCATCTACTCTGGATATAAACTCTTGATATTTGTCATACTTATGAATTGAAATTTCTAAAATTGCAGTATGTCCTATTACTGAAGTTTTGCTCTATGAGTGTATGCAGTTCAGTTCTAACCTTCAAGGAGCATGTGGCTTCTGTTGCTCGGTCATGCCGATTTGCTCTGTACAATATCAGAAAGATCAGACCCTACCTGTCTGAGCATGCAGCACAACTCCTGGTACAGGCTCTTGTAATATCACGCCTCGACTACTGCAACTCCTTACTGGCAGGGTACGCTCAAACCTCTGCAGATGATCCAGAACGCGGCGGCGCGTCTGGTCTTCAACCAGCCCAAAAGAGCACATGTCACTCCGCTATTCATATCCCTCCACTGGCTCCCAGTTGCTGCCCGCATCAAGTTCACGTCCTTGATGCTCGCCTACAAAACAATAACCAAAACAGCTCCGACCTACCTGAACTCCCTCATTCAGGTCTATGCTCCCTCCCGCTCACTACGCTCTGCCAAGGAGCGGCGCCTGATGCTGCCACCACAGCAAGGCCCTAAGTCTCTAGCTAGACTCTTCTCTTCTGTGGTTCCCCGGTGGTGGAACGAGTTACCAAACTCCATTCGATCTGCAGAGTCCCTCTCAATCCTTAAGAAAAGGCTAAAGACCCAGCTCTTTAGCGAATACCTTCTCAGCTAATGGCCCGGGTAACCAAACAAAAAAAAAATAAAATTGCCTCTATGCACTCTATGCATTGCCTCATAGCACTGCCTTGTAGCACTGTGTCATAGCACCTATGTCTTGTTGGACCAGAACTTAGCTCTATAGCACTTACTCTCGTTGTTCTCTCCTAACTAGAACCTTGCTTGTGTTGTATTAAAATCTCATGTGTAAGTCGCTTTGGATAAAAGCGTCTGCCAAATGTGAAATTGTAAATTGTAAATTGTAGCTAGTATAACACATCCTTCTAACATTATAGGATGACCCCAAGCCTTTTCCTTCCCTTCCCTGCCTTCTGCAAAAATTGTGGGCCATGGGTGTTACAAAATCATGCTTGAATGTGCTGCCTTCTCTTTTTGTTTCAGTCTCGGCTGGAATGGATAACTGTGTCCACATTCAATATGCTGGACAAACTTATTTCCAAATTCATCTCTCAAAATAAAATATATTAAATACATTTTAAAAAAAATAAAATATTTATCTCGGTGAAAGATAGAAGTGGGCCGGGTGTGCCCAAGCTTAGACATTATTATTGGGCTGCCCAGTTTATGGCTGTGGTAGCATAGATTATTAATGATTTAGAGACCAGATGGGTCCACTCTACTACAGGGGTAGCCCTTTCAGTCCTGCTATTCCTAAATCAACAGGCTTGGAAAAACATATCAAATAAAAAATGAATGGATAAAACACACATTGAAGGTCTAGGCACTTTTATTCTTGCCTAGACCTTCAATGTGTGTTTTACACATTGAAGGTCTAGGCAAGAATAAAAGTAGGGTCGGGGAGGGGGTGTTACTATGTCACGGGCCATGCCAATTGCAAGCAATATGAATTAACTTCAGTCCATGTGGGACAAGGGGTTTAGTCTCATCATAATCAACCAACTGATGGATGGAAGTGTGTTAAAGTCTTTCTCTCAGCTCCAAGCGAGATTATTTTACCACCAAGTGACTTGTTTAGATACCTGCAAATAAAACAGTATGTTACAAGCCACAGGGATTAGGATATGATTAAAAGAACAGCCTAACACATGTACAACACTTTATTAGTGTGCTAGAGCACCATCTGCCGAGAAAAACATATTTCTCGTATTTATAAAAAGCCGTAATTGTCTTCCCTCTGGGTGTGAAGAACTACAATAGGTGGGGAATTTATATTTTCTGCGTTGACCAATCAGTAGCTGGTAGAGGGACTCAAACTCTACTGTCTCACATCACAACAAAGTTTTGAACCCCATATGAACAGAGCTGTCTTGGAGACATTTTTCAGGATCCCCAAGCCAAACTGGCATAGCAGACCGGAACAATGACCACCGAGTAAGTACAAATAAATATTTCCACACTAGGATGCTAAAATATAGCTAATGCATTTTGTTGTTGTCGCTAAAATTAACCTAAATCATGTCTAGTACAGTTTGTGTGTGAAATACTCGCCATGGTTAGACAGTATTTGTCTGCTATCTAAAATTATTACTAATGCAACTGTATATGATATAGGTAGGAATTTGGCTAACCTGTGTAGCTGCTCTCTGCCAGCTTTCAAATCACAATCACCAAGTAGATATGAGCATATTGATTTCCAATTTGTAGCACTATCATGCATGGCCAGAACTAATTTTGCTTGCTAGTATGGGACATCAAAGTTGTAATTTTCAACATGATCTCATGAAATGTCAGTAAATAAGCACGTTGCTGAAAGTCTGAAATGCAGATTACATGTTGTGGCACACAAATTATGTAAAGATTACATTCCTCCACCACAAATTGGATTCTGTGACAACAGCACGAATTGGACACAGCAGTTTCATCAGGTTTAGGCAAGTTTGGTCAAAGTTTAGGCAAACTTTGGTTAAGGTCAGGGAAAGGCTTTGGTCAAGGTTAATTGATATAAACTTAGGCTAAAAATTTTAACTCAACTCAGTAGAAATCACATAACCCTTTCATGGTGGGCAGATGTATTTCTCTCACTTTGTGCTTATTTCACAAAATTGCAGCAGAAGATGCTGGTATTTTTATTGTGCTAACTAAAACAAATTGCAAATCAAAATGCACAAAAAGGTTTTGATGGTCTGACTACCAGCTGGACCACCACAGCTTTTACAGTGTGCTGATATAGATAAACATTTTCAGTCATATCTTACACCAGCATGCATCACATACTGTAAATACTGGCATTCATCATTGGAGTTATCAAAGCTAGCCAATACATTTTTTTTTTTCAAAACGTCAAGAGAGTAAATAGTACTTTACTCCGTAGTTCAGTAAATATTTGTCAGCCAGTTAGAAGCTTAATCTGAGTCTCGAGACTTGAGAATATAATGAGTGTGGAGTACAGGTGAATTTACATATTTACTTATTTTGTTCCTCTGTTTTACATCTTGCTCTAGGTAATGCTGCTTGTTTCCATACAGACTCTTCCTGGAAAGAGTCCTCCACAGTGAAAGACTGGGAAAAGGAACTCACATGGTACTCCCTGCCTGTGTGGTCCAATCTATTGGTGAAAGATTTCCCTCTCCTGATGGACAGTATCGTGGCTATGTGGAGGTGGTGGAGCACACTGCACCAACTGGATTAGCAGGTGCTTAGAGTGGCATGTGGAGTACCATTATCTCCTGCTGCTGTTTATGATGTAAATAATTGTGATGTTTCTAAGAATAACCTACAGGCCAGTGTCACAGAGTGAAACAAAAATAAAACTCCATTACATCAATTCTCCCTCAGTTCATTGCTTTTCATTATTAATCTAGTTGTACACAATCTATGAACTTTGCTATTTGACGGCTTCACATCCTATTCAAATTAACTCCCACTTTTCTAAGGTCTGTACACTGGACAAGTCTCAAATTGTAGAGCTGTGGCAGATCTGAACACCAGGACAAATACCAAGGAGACAGCATAAATAGAAATTATCACCTTTCCATTTATTAGTTTAAAATGACACTTGTGTTTATATTCACACATCTGTTGGTGCTAATGAAAATATACCAGACCTATGTAATATGTATATGCACCAGGGTGTCATTTTCATGTCTTGAAGAACAAAGAACATAGTATTGTGTTGCTTGATGGCTTTTCCTTTCCTTGGCCCTTGAATACTTGCAGTTGGGTGGCTGTTTTTTTTTTGTATTTTGGCAATGACACAGATGGAAATTCTGTATTTTGATTACTAGCTAATGTTTTGGGTGTTTACATTGTAAAGTATGATTGATAAATGTGTCAACTAACTTATTTTTGGGATGGAAAGTACCTTTAATGGGTCATCTCCAGTACTAATTCAACCTCATTTCCCAAAATACCAAGAACTTATCATAGTGCTGCATTGACTCTATTTTTTTAAATTTTGCCCAATTGTAGTACCTGTGAACAACAACCTGTGAGCCTGTCTCTCTCTCTCTCTCTCTCTCTCTCTCTCTCTCTCTCTCTCTCTCTCTCTCTCCGTAGTTGGCTTTTCTCAACAGATGTGGGATTTGAATAGAGAGTTAAGGGGAGCCCAGGCTGTTTGGGCAGAATTGCCTGCTGCAGCTGACTGCATGTTCTATTGGCCAATTGTATGTGCAGTTTTTTAGTTTCATAAGGCTAATATCTTTTGCCTGTACAAGGAAAAATTTAGCCTCCCTTCATTTCCATTTTCTGTGTAGAGGATCTGTATTTTGAAATGATAAAAAAGTTGTGAGATATATGTGCAGAGATATTTAGCTGTATTTTCTATTCTTATATTATATTTTTCTTCTATTTTTCTTGATACTTATTTTTCCTAATTGTTATGTTTATGCTGTGGATTTTGCATTCCTGGTATTAATCCGTATTGAGTGGGGGAAGCTGGTATGTTGATTTCTCTTTGACAGTGACTTCCTTATCATGTATTTCTCATATTGATTGAATAATTAATTGAATTGTATGCTTATACGTATGTATTTAAGTGTCACTTCCGCTTTGAGCAACACAATGCTGATGATGGCTTATTGCTGAAACGCGTCCGTCGTTTGTGCTCTATAGCTGCCCATTTAATTAAAAGATGAAAGGACATTATGAATGCTGGCTTTTCTTTCTTCTATATTAATTTTTGGCCGTGCACCTAAGGAGGATTTTTGATCGAATTGCGCTCGCACTTAACGGAATTTGGACATCTGAATAGACAGTGACAAGTTAATTTCAAAACAAAACAAAAGATGTTGCAGTCAACCGTTTTGACAAGCTGCACATACGTAAAACAATTGGATATGAACTTGATAGAAGAAGCCTGTTTGAGCAATTCTCCAACTCATCTAATGTCATGCTTCAGTTGCTAATAGGTCTCGCAGAGTTTATCTGATTTGATCAACGGAATATTAAAGAATATTGAAGGAAGGAATTCAATTCATATTTGACTCAGACTGACTCTCTGGATGCTTATGCTATCTCTGATAGCACTTTACTTTTCCACCTCCACACAACTCCACAGAACTCACTGTGAAAAAGAAAAAAAGAATGACCTTGCTCTTATTGTCTGTACTAGCGATTGTTAACTTGAACATTTGCTGCAGGTGTATGCAGGTCAGAGAAAGACATTCAGCCCACTATTATGATATATTAGACACAGTTTGAACTTTTGCTTTATTGTACCACAGATGTTACGAAATTATCTAGATGCAGGACTTGTTAGGGCCCGAGCACGACCTTGTGCGAAGCCCTATTGTATTTCGTTCTTGGAATTATTTTTCGCCGGACAAAAAAATCGCACTTTTGAGGGCCTAAACGTGCTCGAGTTGCGAAACTATATACACGCGTCAGAAGTGGTGAAAAATTATATATTTTATGGGTCTTGCGCATGGGTGTGGCAAAACGGCTCGATAGCGCCCCCTACAAAATTTCAACGGAGTATCCCTCGCCGTACGTTTGTCCTAGACTTACAAAACTTGGTAGGCACGTGTATCATGTCCAGACTTAAAAAAAAGTCTGGTGGCACCATGCACCTAAAACAGGAAGTCGGCCATTTTGAATTGATTGTGACATTTTTGGGCGTTTTTGGCCATTTGCAGGGGTCATACTTTAACAAACTCCTCCTAGGCGGTTGATCGGATCCACGTCAAACTTGGTCATCATGTATAAAAGACCTCGACGATAAAAAGTTGTGCGAACTGTGAGTTTTCGTCACACGGCGTGGGCGTGGTGAGGCGTCAAATTTCCATGTTTCGCCACGAAACAGGAAGTGGCTTTTAACTGGCCTGTACATGGTCAAATCTGGCCCAAACTTCACACGTTGGATGAGAGTCCCGGCCTGAACACATCTACATGCCAATATTCCATTATAGTCATAGCGCCACCTACTGGCGACAGGAAATGCCATGTTTTATACTGTGGTGTACTGCTCCTAGCGGGTTGACCACATCCACCTCAAATGTGGTCAGAAAAGCCGTAGGACCTTGATGACGCTTCGTGGGGAAGATCGGGAGTTTTCATTGAACGGCGTTGCCCTGGTGGAACGGCGAATTTCGATGTTTCGCCATGAAACAGGAAGTTGCGTTAACTTGAGTTTACATTGTCCGATCTACACCAGATTTCACATGCTGGTCCAGAGTCCAGGCCTGAGGACATCTACAGGCCAGTTAGGAGTCATAGGCATTGTGCCACCTACTGGTGACACGAAACAGGAAGTGGGTTGTAAAGCGACTGTGCATGGTCAAATCTGGCCCAAACTTCACACGTTGGATGAGAGTCCCGGCCTGAACACATCTACGTGCCGATATTCGGTTATAGTCATAGCGCCACCTACTGGCGACAGGAAATGCCATGTTTTATACTGTGGTGTACTACTCCGAGCAGGTTGACCAGATCCACCTCAAATGTGGTCAGAAAAGCCGTAGGACCATGATGACGCTTCGTGGTGAAGATCGGGAGCATTCGTCGTACGGCGTTGCCATGGCGGCGCGCCGAATTTCGATGTTTCGCCATGAAACAGGAAGCTGCGTTAACTTGAGTTAACATCATCCGATTAGCACCAGATTTCACATGTTGGACAAGAGTCCAGGCCTGAGGACATCTACAGGCCAATTACGAGTCATAGTCATTGCGCCACCTACTGGGGACACGAAACAGGAAGTGGGTTGTAACTGGCCTGTACATGGTCAAATCTGGCCCAAACTTCACACGTTGGATGAGAGTCCCGGCCTGAAGACATCTACATGCCGATATTCGGTTATAGTCATAGCGCCACCTACTGGCAACAGGAAGTTGTGTGAACTTGAGCGTACATTGTCCGATCTGCACCAGATTTCACATGCTGGACAAGAGTCCAGGCCTGAGGACATCTACAGGCCAATTGGGAGTCATAGGCATTGCGCCACCTACTGGCGACAGGAAGTAAGCCTTGTGTGACAATCACCACATGATTTACATGGAATTTTCATGGTGTGGGCCATGTCGACCGGTCGGTGTCCGGTAACGACGCCGCGGCTGCGACGCACCCCGACTGCAGCACACCCCGACTTGCACACAGAGGCGAGGGCCCGCTCATCACTGCTTGTTTGATTTGTTACTTTAGTCATACACAGTCACATATTTATTAGTGACTCACAACTTTCACAAGAATACATGGAATGAAAATGGTGTACGTCAATAACTCATGTGTTACATGAGCGTCAATTCATGGATTAAATAATGATGCCTGATAATACAATTTGATTTTTTTTTCTCATCATTTTAAAAGTATGTGTCCAAGTTTGTTTGACGTGTGCACCATCAATATTTGATTTTGTTTCAGTGGTTAAATTTTAAGCTATTGGATTTTCAAATTAACTAAAGTTTAGGCATTACAACTGGAATCGGTCTCGATTGGTACTGTTCACTAAACCTGCTTAAATGGTTCCAGATATACCGGTTTTGAATTGAAATACCTTCTGGAAGGCCCCAACACATCATTTGAACCAGGGTACTGTAGGTCAGGCATCGTGGTTGAAGTGCACTATTATTTGAAAAACATCCTAAAATCTAGTGCATTTGAAAACAAATTAATGAAAACTGAATAATCTGTGGATTTAATAACCCCAGTTAAATTACAGTTTGATTTAGACTTTGATTTACAGTAAGTGCTGCTTAATCCCATGACAGGAAGTGCTTAGAGTGTGTATCACTTAGATATGTGGTTAGCGAACTAAAGAAGGAAAAAAACGTAACATCCATTTCAATCGTGGCACTAATTTGTCAGCACAAAAGCAGCTTGCGAAATGCTTCAATCTTATTGGAAACAATTAGAAAAAGGTGCCTCCTGCTGGTAAAAGTTTGTCCAGTCTGATCAAGGCCTAAGTGTGCCTATGTTGCAGGATATTCACCTCAATATATCATTCTCAAATTAATTTTGATAACATAGTATAATGGATGTAGAAAAATGAGACCATTGGTTTATTAGGGGCCGGGCAGCTCAGCTGCCGGTCCCTCTTGTATTTGCCAATGTTATTATTATTATTATTATTATTATTATTATTATTATTATTATTATTATAATTCTGCTTCTTCTTCTTCCTACAAGGAAATCTGCCTTCCCATGCATGAAAATAAACCAAACTTTACACATAGGTCCAGTCAGGGGTTAAAGTGGGTTCTGGAACGATCCAGAACGGTGTTCCGGCACCTTTGATTAATAAGTAAATAAATCTGATCGGCAGTTTCATACATAATAATGTCAAGCGAGTTCACAGGGCTGCCAACTCTCACGCATTGACCGTGAGACTCACGCAATTGATGTTTATCACACGCTCTCATGCCACAAGTCCATTTTCTCACACAGTGAAAAACAAATTCATAAACGTTGCGGCGCGAACACAGAGCAGCACCGTGCAGCAGAGAGTTATTCAGACCATCTGAATAGTGAGAAATATACACAAATCTATTATATTGTAATTTATTCCCATGCATGGTGCTCAGAGTAATCTCAGTCAGCGCCTCTTCTCCGTCTCTTCCTCTCCTCTCGCAACGTACGCACGCAGGCAGGAGTGAGAGTGAGTTACTATGGTTACGGGGACGCTCGGTGTCTCACCCGCTCTGAAACTTTCTCGCGATTCCCAATAATAGGTTTTAGGTTAGTATGCCTATGCAAAATCATGGTGTTGTAGTAGAAATGCAGGAAATTTGTTTTAAATTACTATTTTTTTCTGACCCCCCCACCAATTATGTATCTACCCCCCCCCCCGAAACAGGGTTCCCCCACCTGCCAAATCCCACTTTAACCCCTGGGTCCCATGCCAAACTTAGCATGGGACTGGCAGGAATTATGAAGTCCATCACTCAGTTTTTCTCAAAAACTGTAAAACTAATCAAACCTATCTCCTCCCACATTTTTTGCTCAATTGACACTAAACTTACTACAATGCATCTTCAGACTGTCCTCCACAAACAATCCAGCCAGATTTTTGAATTATCAAAAATTTAGCCCACAGTGCATCAAAATGTTTTACTGTAAACAGTAACAGCTACTGCAAATTCTCGCTAAATAAATCTCCAACGTTCATGAAAATAAATGACACAATTTTCCAGTCATGGTAGATGAAGTAAGTCAGAATTTTATCTCAAAAACTGCATTTTTGACAGTATTTTGAATTCTGCCCTCATGTAAACTATTGCAGTCAATGGAAATAGAGCATCTTTAAACATCAGTTTTTCACTTATGGAACAATCAATCTTTGTAAAAAATAACTTACAGACATCTCTATGTTGTCTACATTAAGTACACAAATTCTCAGAATTTTATCTTGAATACTCCATTTTTGACACTAGTTTGAAATCTGCCTTTACATGCATGGACAGCTGTTATCCTGCACCATGGTGGTTGGCTGAGTCATAGTGTGAAGCCTCCTCTAATTTTCTGACTTCTCAGGTAGCTCGACTCGATCACACCTTGCCATTGGTGGCAAAGATTGTGAGTTCAAGCCCTGGGTGATGTAGAATAAACAAGCTTATGCCTACTCAGGCATTGTGCTGTGTGGATTAGAGAGACATGATTTCAGATATTTTAATGATAACTATGGTCCGGGCAGTTCTGCTGATGGACCCTCATGTATTTCTCATTCGTCCTCCTCTTCTTCTTCCTCTTTCTCCTCTTCTTCTTCTTCTTCTTCTTCTTCCTCTTCCTCCTCAAAATGCCCGGCCCCGACACTGCTGCGCAGCAGCTATAATTCTGTGTTGCTTTCTATGTGTTTATTCTATTTGTCCCCGGGTACGATTCCCCACCAATTGTACAGGAGCGATTATGCACTGTTATGCATAAGTGGAGTCACCAATATAGAGGAGAAATCTGTCAAGTAACTATTAAAATATAACCGGTTGATGTATCTCCAAGGTAGATCCTAACAGTATTTACATTAGGTTGCATGACCATCCTGAAAAATAACCCTTTATGGTTGCAGGATTAAAACTAGCAGAAGCCATTAGGGAAAACTAGCTAATGGTAGTTGAGGAGATTAAGGGTGCTGCTGTCCAACTTTCCAACCAACTTTGGCCTTTGAATAGTTTGTGTGTACGGTGTGTGTGTGTGTGTGTGTGTGTGTGTGTGTGTGTGTGTGTCTGTCTGTGTGCCCTCAAGTCACAAATCATACTGCTCAAGGTGCCATTGTGAAGAACTTTCGAGGGAAACCAAATTATAAAGTGGACAACCTCAAAGAAATAAAAACCTTGTAAAAGCAATCATTTCACCCAGGATGTGCCACTAAACTTGTTTCCTCTCTGCCTTTATTATTCATTTGTCAATTTCCACAGTGTTTCTATCTGATGGGATTTGTGTGTGGGGCCCAGAAGATAGCCGTATTTTTTTCATATTTCCTTCCCTTTGTTTGTCTTAGAGGGCCTTCTGTTTAATATGTATCTGGCCGTGCCAAAAGGACCCCTTCTGTTCGCCTAATGCCTGGCTCCTGTTAAGTTGGTGGTGTGATCATCCCTCAGCCTTGAAGAAGGAAAGAAGAAAGCATTTGTGGTGTGCCTCACGAATACATCAACATGATAAGGAGGAGATGCAAATCAGACACTCCTCTGAGGAAGCAACAGAGAGAAAAAAACCCCAAGGGATATGCAAAGTTCAAATGAAGACACTTGTTAAACACAAAATGGAGATACTAAATTACTAAATCCTTATTTCTTGGTTTATCATGAACACCAGAAGCAAGCAGGATTCCCAGTCTGAAAGTATAATTTCAATTTCCTCTGCATGTTCACTTCTGAGCATGCAGAGAAATATGAATTTGTTTAGAATGTGCTTCCAATTTGTTACGACAAACTATAAGAACTATAAGAACAAATGGCTACAAAAACCTATATATCATATTGAGATTTATGGTAAGGTTAAGATGTTGGTTAAGTGTAATCTTCAGGATAGGTTAAGAGTCACTGTGATTGTAGTGTCAGTGTATTGTAGGTGAGTATAGATTAGTATAGTATAGCTCCATTGGGACTGACACAACACTGCCTGGGGTGTCAGTCCCGGAGTCCCTGCATTAGATTTCTAGCATGTAGATTGAACAGAAAATTTCCGGTGTACCGGCCAAGGTTCGCAAATCGAATTTTGCCAATCTGACAAGCTTTCTGGATTCCTTGAACCCTTATCTGTTAGGACCGTGGATCATATTGTGTTAAAGTATTTGCAATAAAGTATAAAATCTCACCTTTGTGTGGCTTGTCCTGGTTGTTTTCGTATGGATGTCTTAGAAATGGTTGCCACTCTTGTTCTACGCTTCTTCCCTGTGCGGCGAGCTGGAAAACGTGCTCATTGCTGCCCCCTCTGACCGCTGGACTGACACCCCACGTAATGTTGTGTCAGTCCCAACGGGGCTAAGTATAGTATAGGTCAATAAAAATCCCATGTATTGGTAAATATTTGATTATAATTACTTATGGTGTGTCTTATAATGTGGCAAACCTCCCCTGGTTTAAAAACCATCTGGGAGTGTTTGACCATTATAAATTCTACGACCTATGTTATCCACTTTGCAAATACATATATACAGCTTTGTAAGCCACTATTCATCAAAGATCCTTGACATAACTATCAAGATAGTTCACATCTTTCCCCCCCTTCTCCACTACACCAGAGCAATGCAGAAGTGGGAAATCATCTTTGTCATTGCCTAAGATTAGACTCTTAATGAATAGTAATGAATAGTCAGCTAGCAGGGTGGAGTTAATTGCATATAGAAGATAATTTATGTAAAAGCCTTCATAAATATATTAGTGTCATCAGACATCACCATACTACGCATGTGTGACAAAGGAGCACACACTACACAAAATGTTTTTACTAATTTAACGACATGTCTACGTCTCACAACATTCACACAACATTATGCTGTTTATGCAGTCTGCGCTGCCTAATGGTTTTAAGTGAAGACAGAAGTAGGTAGAGGTGAAACCTCTTGGTTCAGCTGCATATTTTTTGTATTCATGTAGCCTATTTTTGTCTGTTGTTTGCCGAAAGTATTTCGGTTTAAGTGAAGTGATCCACATAAACCACTGTCCATAAGCGTCTTTAGCCGGTGATAACATTTCATAAGCTACATTTATTTTCTCAATAGTCCATGTTGACTAAAAAATATTCTTTATTGTCAAAAGGGCAATTATATTAAGCGTTTAAAATTTATTACTTTATGTAATTGGCCAATACACACTGCACAACCAAAACATATAAATATGTAGTCAACAAATTAATGATATCATGCCCATTAGACAGATGGTCTAGCAGCATGCAACGGAACAACCTAACAAGTTAACATGTCATGAACAATGCAGGAATCCCTTGGTCCAATCAATAACAAGTAAACAAACATTGTAGTGCCTCCCTTAGGGCAATCAATACAATTTAAAAATGCCAAAATTGTGCAATGAGACACATCTTTCTCGTAAGTTTTGTAAAAATCTGATCAGTGGCATCCAAGATATTTTCTGTGATGTACAGACATGTTGTAGCGCCCCCCTTAGGCGAATCAGTGTAATTTTGAAAATGCCGGAATGGAGCAATGATCATTCTCTGAAGTTTCATCAAAACTAGATACATATTCATGTGGGTATGAGTGAGTGCAGGTGAGTGTGAGTGTATGTACAGTATGTGTCCCTCCCCTTCTACAGACTGTAAATGTTTCCCATCACACCTGTTTCTGTAGTTCCTGTGTTACATAAGAGTAACAGCCATGCTGCAAAGGGTCTGCCAGCATGCACCTGCATACCAGCTAAAAGGATCTCTAATGCCTGCACAGTGAGAGTATCAAACTCTGCAATGGTGTTCCATACTGAACACTGAAAAACAGGACTATCTGACACATCTACATATATCCTCCAGCTGCCTCACTTCACCTGCCAGAAATTGGCGTCCATCTGCCTGCCACTTCTTGAGCTTCCTAACTAGCTCCTGATGCCTGTCATTCATGGCAAGCACATTTGCTTTCATAGAAAGAGTCTCCCATAGAGTATCTACTTGCCAATCAGATCCAATGCCCGACAACCTGCAAGAAACTGAGGAACACCAATGTTGTCATTCACAGCCTGAACAAGCTTGTTCTGTGTCCCATTGGCAATTCACCAAGACCGTTGCTCAGGACGTGAACACCAGCAGCATTGTGGAATGTGATGTTTGCCCTACTGTCTTTAAAGGAGGCAAGGGATGATGATGATGATGATGATGATGATGATGATGATGATGATGATGATGATGATGATGATGATGATGATGACGACGACTTTATTGGGTATAAAAGTACAGACAAATAGTACATCCCTGAGGATCACATAAAATCGTACTTAAACACTTGTTTCCAACATTGCCCTCGATGGAGAACAAAAAAGAGGAAAAAACAGTATACAGAACATACAATATTACAGTAACAATACAGTTAATGGGAACACTATCGGACCCATTCCTATCCATAAAAAGTGTTCTGAACAGGAGAGGTTTGCCACTTTTCTCACATCACGTTCCTGTAGATGTTTCCACACTGTGCCCCACAGTGTGGAAACTGGCTTCTCTGTCATGAGCCTGCATCTTTCTGGCCTTCAAATGAGACCTACACAAGTACACACTATAGCAGTACACCATGATAGCCTTTGCCATGTCCCTGAATGTCAGAGTTGTCTCAATCTAAAACATACCTCAGTTGGTTAGCAGGTCACGATCTAACTTCTTTGCTCTTTCAACGGTCAAGTCAAAGTCTGCCCACAACCTCTCACACTCCTTCAACTCCATACTGCCATCCTTAGCATTTTTTAGCAAACTTGATGCAGCTCACCTTTGATGTCGTACCTTCTTGGATCTCTCTAAATTTAAAAAATCCTGTCTGCAACAGATGGGGGGAGTGGGAGCAGTAAATGTCTGCGGAGGGGGCGTCTGATTGGAAGCTAATTGATAATTGATTGATTGATATTTTATTTTACCAATGACAGAGTAACAGAAGTACACTGATGGCAATTTCATCAGTGTAACTTGGACCAATCAACTTCAGTTTGACGTGAAGACAGGAATTGGCTAAAATGAAATAACAATGTACAAATCAAAATGCCTGCTTGGTAAGACTTTATTAAAGAAAGCGAGTGCAGAATATTTCCCTTCCAAACCGGCCATAGTCCCATCAGACTCCAACTGCATCGTTCACCTAAATACCTAAAGTATGCATAATCAAGAGTTATTTTTTGTCATTAAATCAATTTTAATTGTCTAAATGTTGTCAGATTTCTTATAATGACCCCTTTATTTCTGCTGCTGCATAACAGTGGGGGAAAAGCATGTAAGCAGAGTTCAATTAGCATAATTTTTATTGGCTTTTAAAATAATACAGTAACAATTTTGAAAAATAAATTAGCATATTAAATTATTTCATAGATTTATCTAGCCTAATATGACCCATTTTTTGTTAAATGATAGGTTAAAATGAGCTGATTTGTCAATTTTGTTTTGTGATTCTGTATTTCCCATTGTGATTACATTGCGAGGAAAATATTTCACCTCCCTATTCTTGCCACTTTCCAGCAGAGAGCTACTTGAGCTGCCAACAACTGCCTGTTCAATGGTTAGCTTAAAATCTTAGTTTATTAAGCATGCTTCCATTGAGCAGCTACAGCAAAAATGTGGTAGTGATTTTTATGGAGGGTGCTTGATGCCAGCCTTAGAGGAGCCTGTCAGAGTCTCTTGACTGCAATTTGGGGAGGCAAACCAATGCTGTGTGCACAGCTGCATATAAAAGGCTATACAACTCTTCAGTCGTTTTCAAAAGATGGTGGGAGAAAAAACATCTTTTCAGCAAAATATGCATGCTTTCATGTCACGTTTCTGAGGAGTTTAGCTCACATCCTCTGGCTATGAGGCCTAATGCACAGTAGGGTATGTTTTAATTTCACTGAGACCCATAGGAGGCAGAATCCTGTGCAAAAAATGGATAAACACAAGGATAAACACAGAAGAGAAGAAATCAAAATGCACAACAAAATAATAAAAAAAGGAAAACTAATTGTGGAACACACTTCTGCTTGTGCCCAACATGACATCTCAGCACTGGCTAACAATCTAGGCTACCTGCTATCCCTCCTGCTATTCCTCTCATTCCTCTTAGAAAGATGACAGCCACAGATGAGAAGTCATAACAAAGATAATAAGAAGACTAAATGCAAATGCAAGGAAAAAAACATGATATTACAAAAAAAGGCCTCCTAGGGTGTATAGTAGTCAGTACATAACCACGTAGGGATTAACACCAGGAACCAGAATTTCCCCCCTGGATTTTACTCTTTCCATGAGTGAAGTCAGATCAGGTACCCAGGCAGTGGCGGTGCCAGAGATTTTTTCTTGCTGGTGCTACAGTGGGGCTGAATTATTCAGTGATGGTGCTGAGGAATGTACTGTATGGTAATACGTATTCGCAAGGCCAGACGCGCGACATTCAAAAGTCAGTTTCAAGCATTATGTGCCTACTATAAATACCTCTGTTGATTCACAAGCACACATAATTGATAGTTCTAATATAGAAGTGAACTGTGACAGCGTCAACAGCATCGGAGACAACCTGGGCTACACCAGAGCATAAACAAACAAACCAACAGAGCTTCCGACCCACAGCACACAACATGAATCACCAGGTACGCACCAATCCTGCATCAGCGTCGTGTGCTTTTCAACCGAAAAACGCAACACTAACCTACAATGTCCTCTGTTATTCGCATCACATAGACAGGCAATGCCAAAAGATACACCATTATTAAAGTCAAATAAGGCAAACAACAGATGCAAGGCTTTACCAGGAGTTGAACAAATCGTACTTTGACCATGCCTCAATAACTTAATTAAAAACTACTGAATTTGAAACCAAAATCAACAGAATCACCGCTTAGAAGTCCAAGCAAAACCGGTAGACTCAACAGCAATAAATGTAATATTTTAGGATTTGCAGGAAACATAAGGACTATGGGATACCCACAGTTTAATACATCCATGGGTATCCACCACAAAATAATTATAATCAGCACTCACCCAGTATTCCCACTAGCACTACTATGAGGAGTTTGAAAAGTTGAAGTTGGAATATCATCCTCCACGTTCTGTATAGTAAATTAATCTTGCATAAGAGTGAGTGACATCACTAGCTTAAATGGAATCACTAGGTTCTACTACTGATCTGAGGACAGAAACGGCAAGGCATTGACAACGAACTGACAACAAATAAGCAGAAGTGTAGAGTGGATCTGACCTTAGAACAGCACATAGTTAATACGTTAGTTATGTTACCATAACTCCAGATTCTATGAGTATAGGCGTAGCCCTCTAAGAGCTGTCGCTATTGGGTTTATCCCTCTTGCGCATGCGCAGTCTGAAGATTTTCCTTCCCGCCACTTTACGCAACAGTGGCTACACTCAACTATAGAATATACAGCGTCGGGACCTGAGCTCTGCTCCCAAAAGCCAGTAATTTCTTCGGCCAATGTCAGTGGAGCAGGGGGCCTAAGTCTTAGAGGGCTACGCCTATACTCATAGAATCTGGAGTTATGGTAACATAACTAACGTTCTATTTCGTATAGGCTTCGCCCACTAAGAGCTGTCGCTATTGGGTTAAGGGCGAAGCTGATGTAGTCAATGCCCACTGAGACACCAAGGACCTCAAGCAGATAACATACACCAGTTCACAACCCTATAATGCGAAGCGTAATAAGGCAGGAAAACACCGACTGTGCCATGGTTGACCTCATGTCAACCTTGTGTGGAAAAAAGGCGAGTGATAGAACACTCGCTCCACACAACCCTGCCGTTGCAGAATGTGAGACATTGATTACATATCATAATGATCCCTCATGCAGCCCACTAATCCGTGATGATGAGATTGGAGGCGCACTGTTTGGCATGTGCTTAAAAATGGCAGATCTGACAACGCGTCATCTGCGGTCTAGCACGTTTAAGACTGAATGAGTAAGGGAGGACTCACACACATCGCATAGATAGAAACGGAGGAAAGGGCACAGAGAAGCCTAAGATGCCGCTGCGCAGATGTCTGTCACCGCCATCCCTCTGAGGAGGGCCGTAGATGATGACAAGGCTCTCGTGTGTGCCCGGATGCCCTGCGGCGGCTCGGCTCCCACCGCACTATAGGCTTGTGTGATGGCATCACACAGCCAGTGCGACAGACACTGTTTTGACAGAGCCGAGCCTTGTGAATGCCCTCTGTAATGAACAAACAGCTGCTGTGTCTGTCGGATGTTTGCTGTGCGCAAAACATACTGAGACAAAGCGCGCACTGGGCAGAGTCGGTGAGACGCTTCCTCTGCCTCATTTCTGTGAGGCGGGGGGAAGAACCCCTCGAGGAAAATAATTCTCGACCGAAAGGAGTTTGTTAGGACTTTAGGTGTGAATGAGGGATTTGGCTGTAAAGTCGCTGCACTCCCGTCTTCTCTAATAGAAAGGCAGGACGGCGAGACCGACAGCGTGCATAAGTCACTAACTCTCTTAGCCGATGTCAGGGCTAGGAGGAGCGCTGTTTTCAGGGATAGCATCTTGAGAGAGATTTGGGCTATCGGCTGAAAGGGGGACCCCCCAGAGCGTGCAACACCAGATGTAAATCCCACTGCGGAGCTAGAGAGCGCACAACAGGTTTTAAAAAGCGCTTCACCAAGGGATGTGCGAAAACTGATCTCTCTCCATAGCCCTCGTGGCAGGACGAAATGGCTGCAGCATACACTTTGATTGTAGATGGAGCCAAATCGTTATCTACCAACGTCTGAAGGTAGGTTAACACGAGGACACGATGTGGGATCTGAGCCTCTCTCCACACACCAGCGCTGAAAAGCAGACCATCTACCCGCGTAACACTTTGTAGTAGAAGGGGCTCTCGCACCTTGGATAGTGCGCACCACCGCAGGGGGCAGACCTAACCTTTCCAAGCGCTCCCGTTCAGTGGCCAGGCCCACAGTTGTTGGCCTATTACCGGGAGGTGGACGGTCGCACCGTCCAGCTGTGACAGTGCGTCTCTGCGCCATGGGAGCTGCCACGGTTTCCCCGCCAGCAGCTGCACCATGATCGGGAACCAAGACGCGCTCGTGTGTTCTGGTGCCACCAGAATAACCGCTAGGTTCTCCTCCTAGGAGAGCCCTGGGCCACGGCCGGTGAGAGAAGGCATCCACTCCCAGTGGAGGATTGTCTCGTGCGTTCATGGAGAACCACAGTGCGCATTGCGCATTCTCTCGTGAGGCAAACAGATCCACCTTTGCCTTCCCGAACCTGTCCCACAACATCTGAACTAGTGTGGGACTCAGTTTCCACTCGTTGTGGGAGGGACCGCCGCGAGACATCAAGTCTGCAGCACGGTTCTGTACCCCCGGGATGTACACCGCTCTGATGGAGAGCAGGTGTCTGTGAGACCACAGCAAGAGGCTCCTGGCTATCTCCAGCAGCCAGGCTGAGCGCACATTGCCCTGACCGTTGATGTATGCTGCCGGTGTCATGTTATCTGTCCTCACTACGACATGCCTGTTCTTCAGCATCAGAACAAAGTGCTTTAGCACTTTGAGCACCGTGGACAGTTCCAGACAGTTTATGTGGAGGGAAGGAGGATTCTCCCATTTTTCCCGCACAACTTGAGACATGCACATCCCTCCCCAGCCGGAAAGAGATGCTTCTGTGTACACCGATATGTGTGACGTCGCTCTCCCGAGGGGAACCCCTGTCGACAGGACACGGGGGGTTTTCCAGTATGCCAGGTCTGACTACAGTGAGGGGGGGATGGACAGCATGCGTCTTCTGTGCCGTATTGGGTCGAGACGCAGGCGGCTGAACCATCTCTGAATTTTCCTCATGTGGAGGAGTCCCAAGGGGACCACCACATGACTTGCACACATGCCTAGCAGACACATCACAGACAGCCCCGTCACCACTCTGTGAGGTGTGATGTGAGACAGCAGAGAGCTTAGCGCATCCAACCTGGCTAGGGACAGCTTTGCTCTCATGGTGGCAGAGTTCAAGTCCACACCCAGGTAAATTAACGACTGGGTGGGGAGTGGAGAGCTCTTTTGCCAGTTCATGGCGAAACCCAGTGTTTGCAGATGCTGTACAACTTCAACTGTGTGGAGTGCAGCTTTCTCCTGGGAGTGAGCCATAAGGATTAGGTCGTCTAGGTAGAACAAAACCCTGATCCCTTTCCTGCTAATGGTTCCAGCGCCATTTCCATACACTTGGAGAAGGTGCGCGGAGCCAGAGAGTAATCGAATGGTAACTGGTTGTACTGGTATTGGATTCCCTGGAAGGAGAAGCGCAGAAACTTCCTGTGCTTGGGAATGACAGGGATGTGGAAATATGCATCTCTCAGGTCGATGGATGTGAACCGATCACCAGGACGCACGCATTCCAACACATGTCTGATTGTCAACATGTGAAAAAGCCGCTTCATAATGTATTTGTTGAACAGGGACAGGTCCAAAATCGGCCTCATCCCACCTGTTTTCTTTGGTGTGAGAAAATAGCGGGAATAAAGGGCTGTTATCTCTGATTGAGATGACATGGTTGTTTCCACCACACCGAGAAATGGGGGGGAGGACTGGCGAACTGGAGCGTGTAGCCCTTTGAAATCAACCTTGACATCCATGTATTCATGGGTAACAGGTTTTGCCTGTTTAAGCGGGTGCGCGCAGGTCTGTGGAGCATCCGATGCCATGGTATACAGCCAGCTCGTCGCCCTCTCCGCCCATGGGAGGGCGGAATGATAAGGGCTGGTGCTGGCCGCGGAGCTGGGAACGTATGACGACGTCAGCGTTCCGACTGAGTCTGAAAAAGGCCGTGCTGAGATACCACCACTAACTCGGCCCGATGGGAGGGAGGTGGTTGGTAATCCTTTACGGTCTGCGGAGTCAACGCTAACCCAGCGTGAACGGCACCCAGGCAAGCATCGCAGTGGGGGTGGAGGTAGGATGTAGCCGGTCCAGCAGGCGGTACACAAGCGGACAGCTCCTCCGGCGCGGTGAGACGACTTCTTCATCTTCTTCTTCTTCTTGACTGCTTGATCGCTGAAGACATTTTGGGAACAGAGCTCAGGTCCCGACGCTGTATATTCTATAGTTGAGGACCTGAGTGTAGCCACTGTTTCGTAAAGTGGCGGGAAAGAAAATCTTCAGACTGCGCATGCGCGAGAGGCATAAACCCAATAGCGACAGCTCTTAGACGGCGAAGCCTATACGAAATAGAACTTTATACTGCGAGGTACGAGGGTGCTATGATAATTGGGGGCGCTGGGGTAATTGGGGGGTTCAAAGTGGATTTTCATAGTAATGTTGTTTGTTAGTTATCAATTGCTAACATTAGCTAACATTAATTTATTGGATGAAAAGCATGTTTATTGTTAGAGACAGAATTTATGTGGTGGACATATTATAAGTGACTTATATCATCACCAGGCCGGAGGGGGTCCACATACGCCACATGATGTGTGTAATTTAAGAGCCAGCACTGCTATTTTTATTGTTATTTGAAAATATATTCAGCATAACACTAAATAAAGCAAAAACATAAAAAAAAGTGTTCATTTGTTCACAGGAATTATGAAATTGTGTGCACAAAATAATGAAACTGAGTACTCAAATTAATCAACACAAGGGAATTAGGTCTATCTTATGCACAAGCAGTACCATCTCATGCACTTGATATAGTAAGCTGTGGCCTTTCGCAGCCACTCCCAAGCACCATACATATAGCAAGTACATAACGAATCATGACGTTTGTGAACCATTCCATCCCTGTTTTCCAATTTTTCTCCATACTCTATTCTTAGAAGTTAATTTCCACATAATTTAAAACCAATGTCTATTTATCTCTGTTTAGGCAGAGCTACTATACTATTTCAGGGGTAAAAATAGCTTGAAAAGGTAGAGAAACAACCTTGTGACCTTAAGGTTACTCAAATCCTTGGACTTTCTGCATGAAAATCTAGGTGAGGGAAGTAAATGTGAATCATTCTCTCTTCCTGTTTACAACAACTGTTTGTTTGGCCTTGAGAAAGGCACGTATGCTCACAACTGCTTAGCTACAGCAGAGCTGTTCAGTAGTCAGCAGTAGAGGAAGTCTGAATGCCTACCGACTCAAGTGCTAAGTAGGATACTGCTGACAAAAGCAGGTGTGCTGTGAGTTATCCTTTTAGCCTTGATATCATGTTGAAACGCAGCTGTCACACACTTAAGACCCGCTTAATGTTAAAGCATTCATCCTGCCTCTCCAGGATGTTTTCATAAAGACTGGTATTATAGAGTTTTTTAGGTGTGATTATAAGTAGATTACATGTATGTTTACCTTACAGTAATTAGTGCATCAATTCTGTCTACTGGGAATTTCATAGATTACTGGATAATACTAGATTACAGGGATTTTTCTGAATCGGAATACCATATTCGGCAAAGCATGAATAATGCATTTTAAACATATTTGTTATTTCAAAAATGTTTAAATATTAGTCAGATGTTGTAACATTATGCCAATAGTTTGGAGAAAACATATTCAACTGAAAACAACTGGCATTTCTCATTGAACGAGAGAAGGAGGCAGGGTTTGTTTGTTGTTGAGCTCAGTCAGTCTGCTGGTGTA
>NW_027279581.1:0-10000 GCF_046629955.1 Centroberyx affinis | reverse complement strand
AGTCCAGAAAATCCTAGAACCAAACTTTCCTGCAATGACCGATCACTGCCACTAGATATCAGTACAGGAGAGCAGAGGCTCCTTCTGCTTTCCCAAAGACCCCAGACTCAAAATATCAAGAGTGTGAGACGCTCTCATCAACTTGAGTAGACAGATGTAGGTTCTTTGTTATTCCTGAAGTGGGGAACCCAATAAATCCAAGTTTTGCACAGAATGCATTCTTATGCAAGTTTGCTATTCACAAAAAATGTAATTCAGACTTTCTGCAAGTTATCAAACTCACTTAAGTTACAGTAAAGTGCTACCTGCACTATTCTGAATCACTGGTTCTGCACTTCATGTGTTTGCCTGTGCTTGCATAAGAGGAGTATGGTTTTTACCTGTTTAAGAATAGAATAGAATAGAATGATCTTTATTGTCATTATACTCAGGTACAATTAAATTTTGCCTGGCTTCTCTCGGTGTAGTTAAAAATAAAACAAATAAATAAAAGCAGTAGTAAAAGCAGTAATAGCAGCATAATGTTACGAAAGACTTTAAAAATAAAAGGCACTAGTTAAATTAAATTTACACATTTACAAATTTACAAAGGTTAAATGTTATAAATATTAATAAATAGATGTTAAATCCTTGTGTTTATAAATTGTGTCTGTGGTAACAGTCTATGAAGGTGGAGGTGTGGTGTATGTCACAGTCTTTGATATATGTGTGTGTGTGTGTGTGTGTGTGTGTGTGTGTGTGTGTGTGTGTGTGTGTGTGTCACAGTCCTTGATGTATGAGTGTGTGTGTGATTACAGTTCCTGTAATCTGTTCTGTGGTTGGGCGGGGAGGGGTGTGATGGAGGCCACAGCTCTGGGAAAGAAGCTGTTCCTCAGTCTATTGGTGCGAGATCTTATTGATTATTAGACTGTTTGAGAAGAAGCCAATCCTACTGATCACTAGCCAAGCCCCCGCTCAGGACACTAAACGGTTTTGACCCAGGACCGCTGGCTAGATGAACGCACTAACTTCTTCCTGCTTCAGACCAGACACATGCTCAGTCAGCAGGCCGGAAACATCTTCTGAGACTGTAAGATCATCTTGGTTTCATGGAAGATCACAGAGGATCCTTAAACCTTCTCAGATCAGGACCCAATTTAGTCAATTTATCTTCTTGCCACTGGACCCAGGCACGTTCCTGTCATGTGAGGATCCACTAGCAGCAGATACACATGGAAAACAGACCTAAATGGGAAGAATTCATCCCCAACTTGTAGATTCCCATCTAACTCTTGTATTTTTAGATTGACCAACTAAATCTCAACATTTATTATTAATTTAAAGACTATTTTTTTGTCTTTGCAGTCCTTTATGAAACACAATGATAATATGATCTTAGTCTCTAGGATGCCTCTGGGAAACCTGGCTGAGTGGAAGAGAGGGATGAACGAGTGATGAGAGAACGAGTGCAGGACACACAGAGGGAGGAGGGATCATACCCAGACATCCCTGTAAACACAGAACAGGACTCCTATGGAGGGGGAGGAGGAGAAGGAGGAAGAAGAGGTGGATAGGAGGAAGAGAAAGTGAAAGAAGAGAATGAGGACGAGGAGGGAGAAGCGGGGACATAGGAGATATGGGAGGAGAAGGAAGAGGAGGGATAGGATGAGGGGAAGGATGAACAGAGGGTAAGGACAAAGTGGAAGAGAACGAGAAAGATGATTGGAGGAGCAAATGGGAGGAGAGGAAAAAGAGGATGAGGAGAAGAAATGGGAGGAAGAGTGAGAAGGTTGGGGAGGGGGAAGAGGAGGAGAAGGAGGGAGAGGAGAGGAGAAGAGAGGAGGAGCAATAAGAAAGAAAGAAAGATAGAAAGAAAGAAAGAAAGAAATAGATAGAAAGAAATAATGTTTCTAGTGTAGTTTAACAGGGACTTTGAGCAGTTTGCACAGATTGACAACAACAACAGTAATGGTGACATCATGGATTAAAGCCAATGGGGATTTTGTCAATGTGACTGTTATGAAATGGAAAATAATTATTGCTCTCAGATGTTAGCAGTAGTACTGCAGGTGTACAGAGACTAATTACACACAGCAAATATAAAAAACCTTTCTACATACATAGGGTTGTAATTCTAGATATATAGGGTTGTAATTTACTTTTTTGGTGAACCCACTTTCCCTCAACCTGCCTCGTCTGCTTCTACTGCAGTTAGCGATTTACTACGTTTCCCAGAATGCCTTTCAACAACCCCTAGAGAACATGCCTGGACTTGTTGCATCTAGCTGGATTTCAAGAGTTTCCAGTCAAGGAAAAACTGAGTCGTGTCCCTTTACTCAAACCCTCAACCTGTCTCTCTGCTGCAGTGCATTCTGGTCTCTCTCCTGCTCCTGTGGGTGGAGAAACTGGTCTCTCTCCTCTTCTCTGACGGATTTCTCCCTGTATGATTGTTGAACGTCTCTTGGTGCAAAATGGCGGCTCTAGAAAGAAGCCCTCGCTCTTTGTTTCTGAGGGACTGACACCAAAACCTGACGATCGCGAGTTCTCGTTGATCTCGTCTAGCGGCACATAGGGCTGGGTGATATGGACCAAAAATCATATCTCTGTATTTTTAGGCTGAATGGCGATACACGATATATATCTCTGTATTTTCTACGAAGTGGGCTAAATGTTCAGTTGTAAGTCAAAGCCACATGTGAGATGTCACAAGCACTTTTATTAAAACAAGACTGTGATCAAAATAAAATGCAAAGACAGGGTTTCCTTCCCTGTTTTAGAACAGTCTGGTAAGTTCAGAAAATGACATCACTTTACTGTAATGCAGCCTTTAAAACCAGGAAAAAGACACTTATGCCATATCACGATATTACGATATCCAAAATCTAAGACGTTATCTAGTCTCATATCACGATATCGATATAATATTGATATATTGCCCAGCCCTAGCGGCACATGTACGCGCCTTGGAGCTCGGCGGCTACAGTGAAGATTTCGGCAAAAAAAAAGGGTGTAAATTACATCTTTTCAAGTCAACTTGGGATCTTGGGGCTTCCGGAGACTTGGATTACACCGGACGAGCTGTATGGAGCCATTTTACGTTTTTTTCCGGTTGTTTTTTTTTTACGTTTTAAGACAGGTCCCCAGCAACTTCGGTTGTTTAGGAGAATGCTGCAACGCTGTTTTGCTGTGAAGCTCCAGGACTGTTTTGTGGACTAAGAAACTTTTCATTTTTTAAATTTTCATTTTTGGGTGAACTATTCCTTTAAAGAGACAATTCAGACCCGAGTAGCAGATTACAGACTCATGCCTGCAGGGTTTCTGGTCTCCTGTAGTTTTTATTAAGAAGCTAAATAAATGAACTCTCACTGAGGTGAAATGTTGGAAGCGATGAAAGTCAGGGAATGCATGACTGCACTGTCACATGATCTGTAATCACATGACAAAACTCCAAGTTCTTGTTTTCTGAGCGTGCCCAGTCTGACCTGCTGCTCTGCTACACCTGTCCCTTTCATACCAAGCACATAATCTACGTATCTACCTATAATATATACAAATAATCTATACAGTAAGTATTAGGTCATACTTACTTGACAATGCCCTGCCTCCAGGGGAATGCAAGTTAAAACACAACACAGATATTAAGAGTTTCTACAGGCGAGGCCCGGATGCACCAGTAACACTCAAGAAATAAGGGTACCGAAAAGGGACAAAAATGCTTGTCTTTGGCGTGAACCACATAAAAGTGCTTATAGTTTGTACCTTTACTACTGAAAAGGTACTTAAATACTATATACACCTTCCTGAGTTACACCCCCTCTGCACAATGTCTCACTTGCCTCGAGTCTTAAAAGTCTTTCCTCTTGTTTCCTCTCCTTCATCTCCATCTGTCCTCCATGACTGAAGTGGATTTAACAGGTGAAATCATTAAAGGGATCAGAGCTTCACCTGGATTCATTCAAATTTATGGAATCAGCAGCTGGTCCTACAATTTAAATACATTCAGTGTGTGCTTCATAGTTCTCAGCAGCCTGAAGAGATCTGACTCTGGAACGAAACTCTATAGATTTATGACATTTGTTCCCTGAAGAATAAAAAGGTTCCTTCCAGGTTCCCTTTTTTTATTGAGTGTTTCAAAGGAATAAAGCCACCCAAAAGGGTCCAGCTGCAGACCTCCCTCCTGAGGCCAGGAAGTTCTGTGAGCCAATGGGGGTTGAGCGTATCTATGACGACCTCCCTCCTGGGCCGGGAGGTCTGCAGCTTATGGCGGACAGCGAAGCCAAGCAGCAAAGCCCCAAAGGACTACACAATGTAAGTAACGTTAGTCTAATACTAGTTTTATGTCATCAAATATTACAATAATGCTGATAATGTATTCATATTTGTATTCAGAATAAACGCTTTGTTGTTGAAAATGCATTTACGGATCCGACTGCTAGCCTATTGAGATCTGTCGGAACAAACTTTTAAATCAGGCCTTGTAGATCTAATATGAGTGAAGATTCAGCAACTGGATTGCTTATTTCTCGCCTCAAATTTGTTCAGAATCAGATTTTGGTGGACTGCTAAGGTGAAATAAGTGAAAGTTTACTTACTTCATACAACAGAACCCTACTACTCATGCTAAAACCCCATTGGCTCACAGAACTTCCTGGTCTCTGGAGGGAGGTCTGCAGCTGGACCCTTCTCAAGCCACCAGCATCACTCAGAAGGAAATCTGTTAGCATGTGCAGCATGGAAGCACATACACACACGCACACACACACACACACACACACACACACACACACACACACCCCGAGCCGACGAGGCACTGCTGACAGGGAACACAGGGAGGCTGTTTAGAGCTGCCATGCAGAAGCACATGCATGCATAATCACAGGTTTCTGATTTAAACAAACACACACATATACATACACTCACACACAAACACAAGCGTATTGACACACACACACATACACCAACACACACACACACACACACACACAAGGAGCTTATTGGGAACACACGGTTGCTGTGACCACAGACTCACAACACAGAATAAGTTAAAACGTTCATCTTAGAGTTGGATAACGACACTCTCAGCTTTAGAAATTCAAAACAGCAAAAATGAAAGGCTTATTACACTGAAAAGTTAAGAACAGCACCTAACAGACTCAATGCTCTCAAGGCTTTGAATAGAAAATGAGCAGGTTTTGCCATTTTTAATAAAGCTGCACTAGGCAAGAGTCAATCTCCGAACCCGTCGTCTATCGGTCTGAGGACGATTAGACTCTGGGGGCGACGGACAATATTTGGGGGTTTCCGGTGTAGCCAGCGGACATCCGGGCCAAGACTTCCTCTTCTGTGAGCCGGTCATCGTTTACAGTCCGATTAGCAACTTGAGACGTGAGAATGGAGTCGGAGTTGAGTACAATACACAAACATTGGTACTTTTTGTAGGGCTGTCCCGAATACCAACCCTAACCCTAACCAGTTCACCCGACAAAGTTCACACATAGTCACAGTTCCTCCTCACAAAAACACAGCGCTGAATACATACTTAACATACATATAACTTCAATTGATAGCCCGAGAGAGAGAGAGAGAGAGATGGTCGAGCGAGCTAGAGAGAGAGAGAGAGATGGTCGAGCGAGCTAGAAAGTGAATGAAGAGAGGGAGCGGTAGTAATGAGAAAGCCGGTGAATCAGAGAAATAAAACGTTATTTTCTGATTGTTTCACAGCGGTTACGTTCTAAAGCACAGAGAGAGAGAGAGAGAGAGAGAGAGAGAGAGAGAGAGAGAGAGAGAGAGAGAGAGAGAGCCCCGTACCAAAATACCGGTAGCCTACCTTAGAAAAAAGATAAAAAAAAAAAAAAAAGATCAAAGGAGAAATGTCTTGCTGCTGCTTCTCCCGAGTTTTGTTCAGCAAATTTGACAACTGACAGCTTGAATTTCAGGTCGTACTTTTTTCTCTGTGTCACCATGGCGATCAGCAAACGTGACTGACGTTTGAATGCAAGTAAAAAAAAAAAAAGAAACTGCTTCACAGCGTCAATGGCAACCGGCTTACAGATTACATATAAAATTACATTTAAAAAAACAAATATCCGAATCCCAAAATTGAAAACCGAATACCTACCCAACGAACGAATATCCGAATAGTCGAATATTCGGGTCCAGCCCTAACTTTTTGTAGGTGTTTTAGGTCCAGACGACATTTCAGACGTCGTCTCTCAACTCCGACTCCATTCTCGCGTCTCAGGTCTATCAGTAGTCAGACTGATAGATGATGGGTTCCGAAATTGGGCAAGAGTTTAATGTAAAAATCCATCCGTCTTCTCAGTGTAAACAGGAAGTGATGCGGCAGCAGAGCGGAGTCTCGTCCTCACACAGATTCTCCCTGTTTGTCCAAATTAAGTTCTGTCAGTTTGCTCTCTGGTGGGAAATCTTCTCCACACAGGAAGAGACCGATCCAGAAGAGCCAGACTCTTTTCCTCTCTCGTCTCTTTGGTTTCTTATAAAGCAACACAGACTGCTTTACTGACCTCACCGCACAGGAATTCTGGGTAATGAAGTCCTCACAATTCAAGCAGTTACGCCTCTCTGCCACTTGGGGCCGCCAAGGTGCAAAGTTGCCTGGTGCAGCTTTAAGATCCGAACCCAAACTGAGTAAAACCAGTCTGTCACACTGGTAAAACATCCTGGTACTCTGGTCATGTGTGTGTGTGTGTGTGTGTGTGTGTGTGTGTGTGTGTGTGTGTGTGTGTGTGTGTGTATATACCTCTCCTCAGCAGACAGCTCCTTCAGCTGTTGGTGCGGTTTGGTTCCTCTCATCTCTCTGATGCTGACAGCGTACATCTTAGCGGTGTAATCCACCGTCTTCTCCCTGGCAACGTCACTGTCGTAGCCTGCACACACACACACACACACACACACACACACACACACACGCACACACACACACACACACACACACATATAGAGCAAGAGAGAGAGAGGGAAAAAGTGAGAGAGCGAATGAGAATGTGGGAGAGAAACTAAAAATCAAGTTCTTATCATCTTAAAAATCCTGTCATCTTGCTGTCGTCAATATAAACACACACACACACACACACACACACACACACACACACACACACACACCTCCGTCCTCCTCGATGTCGTCGTCGGACTCCTCGCTGTCGACGGGGGGGCGGTTGTCCCGGTACGGAGGCCCCTCCCCCTCGCCGCCCCCCCGCTCCCGGGCCCAGATCATCAGGGCGGTGTCGGCCCCGCCCGCCGTCAGCAGGGCGGAGTCGTCCTGCGCCCAGCGCACGTTGGTCACCTGGGCGCTGTGGCCCACGTAGCGCTTAAACCGAGCGAACTGACCCTGAGGAGGAGAGCGGGCCGGGATCAGACAAGAGTCAGCTCTAATAACCTGAACCACCCAGACAGTGGTGGAAGAAGTACTGAGATCTTTTACTTCAGTAAAAGTAGCAATACAACAATGTAAAGATACTCCATTACAAGTAAAAGTCCTGCATTCAAAATCTTACTTAAGTAAAAGTACATAAGTATTGGCAGCAAAATGTACTTAGAGTATCAAAGTAAACGTACTCATTATGCAAACTGTCCCCATTTAGAGAGTTATATTTTTCATAAATTATTGGAATATTAATACTGATTTATTGACATACATGTACATGTAAGCAGCATTTTAAAGTTGTCAACGTGAAGCTAATCGTAACAATTTAGCTATACTTTTGGGTAGTCTAATCTATAACAATGCTATTTTATAGTTATTTTATAAAGATGATCAAATGTTTTAAATATAAAATATTGATCTGAAAAGTAACTAGTAACTATAGCTGTGAAATTAATGTAATGGATTAAAAAGTACAATATTTCCCTCTAAAATGTAGTGGAGTATAAGTACAAAGTAGCATAAAATAAATGAACTAACCCTTAATTAACAGTTAACTAATGTTTCTGGTAATCATTTACTAATGGTGTTCATGTTAACTAAGATATTAATTTATACATTATTTAATAGTCATCTTTATAAACTATTAAATGATGTATAAATTAATACCTTAGTTAACATGAACACCATTAGTAAATTACACATTAGTTAACTGTTAATTAAGGGTTAGTTAATGATTATTAAGCATTAACTAACCCTTAACTTAGTGACCCTTATTGTAAAGTTTTTATTGTAAATTTGTTTTTAACTTTTACTTAATGTTCTTCTTCCACAATAATTAAATTGTTTAAATGTGTTAGGCTAATTATTTTGTTGTTTGTTTCTTGTAGCCTACAGTTTATTGATGAATTTTAAAATGTATTTTAAAATTCGCCTTTTTTCGATCTGTAATGAAATAAAGCAATTGTAAAAATAATAAACCCCATAAACTGAATTTTAAATAGTTATTTTGTCAAGTCTTACTTATTATTTAACTAACCCTTAACTTAGTGACCCTTCTCTAAGTCAGTCTGGGGAATCGAACTAGCAACCTTCTTGTCACAGGTTTGCTTCTCTAACCTTTAAATCTAAGTGTCCATTTTGTGTGTGTGTGTGTGTGTGTGTGTGTGTGTGTGTGTGTGTGTGTGTGTGTGTGTGTGTGTACCCGGACAGGGTAGCTGAACAGCTTGAGGAAGCCGAAGTCGTCCCCGGTGGCGAGCAGCGCTCTGTCCCGGCTGAGCGAGGCGGCGTTCACGTCGGTGATGTCACTGTGGGTCGGCCAGATCCCCTCACAGCTCCAACCCAGGACACACGTCCAGCTGGACCAGTCCACACGCTCCAGCTGCTCACACACAGACACACACACACACACACACACACACGCACACACAGTCAAGTAAATAGAGAGGTATATATATATACATAAACATAAAAACACATATACAGAGATAGATTAAAATAAAAATAACCATATAAAAAAGCCACACACACGAATAAATGCGTGCACACATACGTAGACACACACTTATATGAATAGATGAAAGTAAAGCCTTATACATGAATACACACTTATGCATGCAAGTACACACACACATGAACACACACAATACACACACACAAACACATACACTGAAAATTAACCATTCACACACAGAGACACATGCAAGCACACACACACACACACACACACAAAAATATGAATATACACACATGCACACACACATATAGTGAAATGCACAGACATGGAAACATTCTCTCTCTCTCCCTCTCTCTCTCTCTCTCTCTCTCTCTCTCACACACACACACACACACACTGACCTCAGAGTTTCGGATGGTTTGTCTCTTTCCTCTCGGGGCTTCGAAGAAAAGCTGCTCTTTGGCTCCTGAGTTAACCTGCAGCAGCTTACCTGCACACACACACACACACACACACACACACACACACACACACACACACACACACACACACACACAAGAAAGAAAGAAAGAAAGAAAGAAAGAAAGAAAGAAAGAGAAAGAAAGAAGGAACCACATTAAACAACATAAATGGTGACACTATGAAGAGAGACCATGACAATCATTAGATGAAATGAAGAAAGAATAAAAGAGAGTGAATAGTCAATAGAGAGAGGAAGAGAGAGAGAGAGAGGGTGAGAGAGAGGGGAGAGAGAGAGGGTGAGAGAGAGAGGGAGAGAGAGAGAGACAGAGAGAGTGGGAGAGTGAGGGAGAGAGAGAGAGAGAGTGAGGGAGGGAGAGAGAGAGAGTGAGAGAGAGAGAGAGAGAGAGAGACAAGGAGAGAGAGAGAGATAGAGAGATACAGAAAGAGAGAGAGACGGACAGAGAGTGAGAGGGGGAAAGAGAGAGGGAGAGAGTGAGAGAGAGAGAGAGAGAGAGATAGAGACAGAGAGAGAGAGAGAGAGAGAGAGAGAGAGCAGTGTGTTACCTCGAGCGTCCCAGTCGATGTGTGTGATGTAGCTGGAAGCTCCTCTGCAGATTCCCACTCTCTTACTGGTCAAAACGTTGTAAATGTCCACAAAGTTATCATGAGACGCCACCGCCAGGTATTTCCCTGCATCTGGTGTGTGTGTGTGTGTGTGTGTG
>NW_027279580.1:0-189544 GCF_046629955.1 Centroberyx affinis | reverse complement strand
ACTTCTTTGTGTAAATAACACATATTATGATTTTGTAAAACTGACAACCTACCTTTCCCTGTTTTTTCAGTGCACAAACATGTTTGTGTTTATATTCACCACATACATGAAGCAATACATGATACAGTACATAGTAGCCATTAGGACAGCATGACATTCATGACACAGTTTACCAATATGGCTTGTTATACACACACACACACACACACACACACACACACACACACACACACACAGACATGTACTGTATTTCTCCTGTCTTTATTCCTAAGGTTAGCATTATCTTGGGTTCACATTACTATCAGCCACATCTCTGTGCTAATGTCTGATGGCTGATTTGCTGTAGCACAGATCGTGATGCAGTAATAGGTATAGGCCATATAGCAAAACTATGATCATGATTGCCTGCTGATGGGAAATATTGCCCAAAAGTTCAGCTGCAGACAATTTTTCTGCTGACAAATGATGAAATGCAGCGTCTGTAGTTGATAGAAGCCAATGTAGAATATAAATAAGGCTGTAGAATATAAATAAGTTTGTTTATTCAAAATAGTGCCTAGAGCCTTTATAGCAGCCCTTGCATTCTTTTCTATTAGTCTACTATTTCTATTTTTCTCAACAGAGTGCTAAAATGTACTATTTCTTTCTATCTCATTTCTCTTCATATTTAATCTATGATCACTTTTATTTGAGATTTGAACCCCACTTTCCATATGTTGTCATGGGGAATGTGAGGTTGCTGGAATACAAAGTAGGTGAACACTTTTTTTTAAAGTTTTAAGCCAGTGTGGGCAGACAGGAAAACAGAGCGTTCAGAGGAAAGGAGGTGGTCTCGCCGTTTGTGTTAACTTAGTCTAATCCAGGGAATGTGACAGTGAAGGTTAGTGTCTGTAGTTCAGATATTGAACTTTTGGCTGTGGCTTGCAGCCATATTACCTGACACATGCCACATCGGCTAACACTGTCATGGCACGTGACGTCATGGTGGGAACAAGTCAGAGTAGTAGTTTTTGCCCTTTGATCTGATTCTAGGCACTATAGGCAACTCTGAAGGCTGTGTGTGTATGGGAAGGACTATGATCATCAGACCTCTTTGGATTAGACAAGCAAGTAGCACAAATCAGCAGCAGCTGTGCACCATTGCTTCCTGGATTACTGATTACTTCACTCTCTACAGCTCAAACTTCAGATTCAACTCTGGGTCATGCCGACTCCAGAAGTTCTCTTCAGATGTGGGCTGCATTAGTGAGGGCAAGAAGGAGGAGTGTAGGAGTTTGGTGGAGAGCTTCATCAGGTGGTGCAAGGAGAACCATCTGCAGCTCCAAGTCAGTAAGATAAAGTATGAAGCCACTGACACCTGTCATCATCCAGGATGAGGAGGTGGAGATGGTTTAGTTTTTTTTTTGGTATATTTTCATATTGTACATTTTTTCCTTCATTTGTTATTTTGTTTTTATCATTGATTTGTCATTCTAGTGCTGAAATTGTCAGTTGCATAATGTTCAAATGCTCAGTGTTTTAATAAAACATCATGACATTTGGCTTAATGTTCCTTACCAGGGAACTGGAATGAACAGAACGGGAATTCAGCATTCATGACTGGCCATTTGACTGCCATAGACATTTTGTAAGAAACTCCAGACAGCTGATGCGTCGACTGTGAAAATGGCATTCTTTGACTTTCAGGGGCAGTTGTGATAAAAAAAAATCTCATATTCTGAGTCTGATGCACTGCACATGAATCAAGGTTTTTTTTTTCCTCCTTACAACAGTATTCAGATTCTGTGGCAACCACTTTGGATATGCCACAGGAGACTGTCAGCATATAGCAGGGAGTGCCCTTTCTATTACTTTAATTCAGTGGTACTGGCTTTATATGCCCCCAACAGATTAGCACTATGAGATAATTACACAGTATGCTTCACTGGGAACCTTAGGTTCATTGAAGTCAAAACCCTGCTGCCAGGTACACCATTTCCTCAGAGACGTGATAGAAGGTTTTATTCAACCAATTATTAGGCATAATACTAATGCATATAACGGATTTTCATATCCAATCAATTACTAGTCATACAAAAGTAATGCATATTTATATCCAATATAAAATGAATATTTACAATATATCCAACCAATTATCAGTCACACCTCTAATACATGATGGAAAGTAAATGTGCAGATGGGGTCAGCAACTCTTTCTTGTTATATCAGACTCAATAACATAACGTGTTGTTGTCAATGAGAGGGTATGGTCTCTAGCAACTGAAACTTTAAGCAACCAAGAGGCTAACCGCATCTCTAAAAAGACAGACATTAGCACTTCTGCAAGTCATAACACTGTCTTGTTCACACTTCTAAAGACAGCATGGGGCCCCTGGCACAGCAAGCAACAACTCTGCAGAAAATCAATGTCAACAAAATGTTGCACCAGATTTTAGAATGATTTAACAATCTGGCGGGGTTTTCTTAAAATAAACTGACACATAAGGTTTATGTTAACTGTAGCATTAATTGACTTGAAGCCTTAATTAACTTAAAGCCCAGAGTCAGAATTTGTTTGGGAATAGAAATTAAAAGGTACATGTAGATTCTGGAAAGGGTCATCTTGCTCATGGAAAATAAAGTTTTTGCAGCTTTCATAACCCAACATAGTGTAACTCCAAAACATTCTGTGACAAAATTTGTATCCACGTTTTGGTAAAAAAGAAAATCAAGCATGGAATTGCATAATGTAGAATAAAACTTAACAAAATCAATTAAAAATGACTGAATTCAACATGACCCATCATCAGTGGGGGGAGTAGTTTTGCTACATAATTTAGGATCTGTCCACACGTATATGGATATTGTTGAAAACAGAGAATTTTCTCTGCATTTTGGCCTCCCGTCCACACAAAAACTGTGTTTTAGGTCACTGGAAACTGAGCTTTTGGAAAACGCCTTCCAGGGTAAAGATTTTTCAAAACTCTGTTTTCCTGTATTCGTGTGCACCAGTGAAGCTGCGCTTTTTGACATCATGCCTTGCACGTGGGAATTGTTGAACCTATGAGCGATGGCGGACTACAAGTTTGTTTACGTGTAGTCAGTAGACTACTGTTAGTCACTGTAAGTCAACTTAGCTTTACTTCATCATTACACGTGCTGTGTAATGATGAATTCATCCATATACGTGTGGACAGGGCCTAGGTTATCTAGTAGCCTCAAGTAGCCTCATAGCACACGTTAGTTTAAGGATTGGTTATAAGGTCTGATATCGCTCATTGCCGGTTTAATGTTACATATAACGCAAAGTTATTCCTTCCCCATTTTTCTGTGAAGAACACGATTTGGGTTGTTTGGTTTAGGTCCATACTTTAGTCCAGTGGTTCTCAACATGGGGTCCGGGGACCAGCAGGGGTCCTTGAGGTTGTTCCAGGGGGTCCCCAGATTGTCCCCAAATTGATGAATTGTTAAACTTCACCATTATTTCATTTACAAGAAGTTAATACAATGTAGACTATTTTGGCCATAGTTATCTCTCTACCTACAATCATTGAATTGAATTGGATAGTCATTGAATTCTGGACAAAATCGTATCTAACAATACAAATATTCTCAGATTTGGGTCAAATGGGGCTCTAATTGGGGCCTAATTTGTACTACATTAGGGGTCCTTGATATGAAAAAGGTTGAGAATCACTGCTGGAGTCTCTGGTAGAGTGTCAGGGTGAAAATGTGGGAGTGCTGTGAACATTCCATGCAATTAATTTCAAATAAACAAATTTTGTTAACATCAGTGGTATTTTTTGTTTAAACAGATTTATTGAGAATGAGCGCATATATAGATACAAATATACAGTGTTTAGTATGCCATCTAGTCTCGGATCCTGTCACTCCCTGCGAACATCATCTCAGCGGGCCGCACCAGAGCAGGGAGTGATGATAGGGAACTTCCCCCCCGGAGGGAACCTATAAATCAGATCCTACAGGTGGATGCTGGGATGGACGTGGGGAAGATAAAATGAGCAGCAATGCCTGAAACAGCAGCGATCATCAGACTGGCAGCATAGGCAAGCAAAAGGGTGAGCAAGTACACTTGGTAGCTTAAATAGACCGCCTTATTGAGAGGGGCCATTGAATATGAATTACCATGAGATGTGTGTGTATCACGTGACTAGCCGCCTGACTCGAGTTGTCTGCCTGAACTAGCTTTGCAGGTTTCGTATCATTCATGTGATTTGGTATTATATGCCATTGCAAAAGTAGAAATGATTTGAGTATGAGTGGTTTGAACTACTTTTTCTAAGTAACTTTAGTTAACACATCTATATTTCTGAGGGTATCTTTGCTGTAGTTCAACTTCCAAAGTAGCTTCCCCAACACTGCCCATTACAGTTGGTGGTGAATGGGTTTTAGAGGTTAATTTTTGTGGTGACCCTGTTAGGGACATGCCCAAAATCATTAAGAATTTTGTCCAAAAAATAACTAGCTCAAGTAAAATTGAACTTCAGTACCTCTAATTCCATTCCACCCCAAGTCCCCTTCATTCGTTCCCCCCATCTCCTCCTCAGCATCATCCTCTCCCTCTCTTTTTCCTCTTTTCTCCCCCCCCCCTTTACACGCTCTCCTCATCCCCGATCACTCACCCACCTCAACCTCCTTCTCCTCTCCTCTCCCCTCCCTCCTCTTTCCTCTGTCGTCCTGCTTCTCGTTCTGGGGGCCTCGTGTTGCAGCTGAAAGCAGGCAGGTCAGGCAGCAACACCTGCATCAGAGTCGTAGATCTTACAACTCTGACCCGTCGTTACATGACAGATAGGGAGGAGAGAGAATAGTCATTCTAACCAGGGTAGACTGGAGAGAGAGAGGGAGCAGGACGTAATATAATAAAGTTTGGGTTTGGACCAATTTTTGTAAATTTAAGCTGCACTCAGCAAGATTTTTCTATAAAAATACACCCGTATATCAGCATAAATCACAAAGTGGGGCTCCAACAGAGAAGAGCGTCCCATCTCTATTAATTGAGACACTGTAGATTTGCCCTATTTGTGCAAATTATTATCTTTTATTTTATTTGGGTATGGTCACTGACAGAAATTTTTCAAAAAATCTATGATATCATATCCTTTACAATGCTATTCACTTGGAGAGGCAGCCACAGGTGCGCTGCATTCCCCTAATTACTGTGACCTACTTACCAAACACGGGGATACAGCATATATATAAATTCACATTATACATTTTTATGGGTAGCGTATTATGCTTGCTGCTGTTGTTGCGCCACTATATGCATGGAATAAAGAACATCTGCATGGCCATTCTATGTTCTTTTCAGAAACAGAAAATAAAAAATGGAAAACGAATGATGATTTGATCATTTCAAAATCCAAAAATGGAAAACCGAAATATACAAGGCATTGTCCGTTTTCCTGGTGAGAAATGGCAGATACAACATTTACAAAGGACTTGATTTTCCTTTTCTCCTTTGTAAAATAGAAAATAAAATAACAAAAATTAAAAAAGCCCATTTGGGGATTGCAACCTGAACCTTTGAGCTGTGCGTCTTCCAGCACCATCAAGGCCTGGAAAGCGGAAAGGAGAGAGAGAAGCAGAGAGGGAGGAAAATAGAATGACCAAAAAATACACAGACCCAAAACGCATTTACATAAAGGTGTGGAAGTCAGTCTGGACTGCACAGACTGCAGAGGGAGCTGGAGGTGAGCAGCAATGTGAATCAAATACCTGTTGCTACATAATGGAGCCAAAGCTATGAAGTGGGAGCTGAGAATGTTTGTAGGCGATGTTGCTACGGTGACAGATGGTTATGTTGCAAAACCAGACTGCGCATTTACATTGTCCGGTCAGGACTACCAACCGGACATGTAGGCTAATAAATAATAATTATAAAACCTGACTTTCCCGTCTAAAATCGGCATCTGGCAGCCAAGGTTTTGTGGAATCAATAATTGAGTCTTCCCTGTTGGCTATTTTTTTCCTGTGTGCCTTGGTACCAGAAAGATTGGTTGGCCTATCTATAAATTTATTGTATGAAGAATGAACTAGTTGATTGCTCCTTGGTGTGGGCTAAACACTGTATTGACTTGTTATGGCATAGCTTCATAGTTTTTCATTGGCTATTGACAGGATCCATTCGCATTTGAGTTGTTGATGAGTACACACTACCCGACTGCGTCCAGATTCTGCTTGTAAAAATCAAACATGTTTGATATAATCGTAGTGGCTCCGACTCACGTTGGGAGACAAGAGATTGGAGTCTGTTCCCCTCACACACTTGTTGATTAGAGTCTGTTCCCCTCACACACTTGTCGATTAGAGTCTGTTCCCCTCACACACTTGTCGATTAGAGTCTGTTCCCCTCATACACTTAGAGATTTTCTCTGCCAACTGGCCACGCCAAAAAATCGGGGCAATATTTGTCTAGTGTATCCCCAGCCTTAAGCAGGAGGAATCCTGAGAGCTGGAGGGAACAAAAAAAAAGGAAAGTTCTTTTTCAAGGTTTTGTCAGACCTGAGCCCTCACAATAAACCTTGGAAAAACAAAAAAAAAACGTTATCTCTCAAAAAAGATCCACACATCAGGGAACCAAACAAAACCTAGCCACTGGAACTAATACAATTCAGCAAGCCACAAATCACATATATATTCAGGACTAAAAATCAATTCAACAGGTAATTTTAATTTGGCCGTGAATGAACTTGAAGAAAAAGCCAGAAGGACTTTCTATGCCATAAAAAAATCTATTCCAATTGAAATACCCATCAATATTTGGCTCACCCACCACCTTTCTCTTGTCTGTCTGTCTCCAGAGGCTGGTACCTGGGGCCTCATTTATAAACATTGCGTACGCACAAAAGAAGGTGTACGCCATTTTCTAAGCAAACTTTTGGATTTATTAAAAAACAAACTTGACAGGAGAATGTGCGGTCCTCCACGGAAACTGACCCATGTGTACGCACATAAACTGGAGAAATGAGAAACTGCGACCCCGATGGCAGAAGGATGAAACGTGAGAAACGGTGTGAAATTGATACCATTGTGTAAAATAAATGGAAATATTTCCTCTCACGTATCATATATGAAGAGTTCATTTACAAAAGCGGATAAAAGTCATTCTTACAATGAATAAACAAACACCAGTTTGATTGATACTCCCTGGAGTGCACACAAAAAAAACATGATTTAGGATAATAAATACAAACGGAGATATCTGTTATTGCGAAAGAACCCCTCAAATATGTTCTGTAATTATTAAACAATACTTGCATGTTATGAAATGTATCCTCATAAATAATAAGGTGAACAGTAGGACAAATTACGTTTACACTGATGCTGTTTTCGATGCCTCAGTCGGGCAGATACGAGTGCATAGTTTCATATATTGTTATCATATATCGTGTTTTATAATGTGTTTATTTTTTATGGCTTTTATGGCTGGTTTGTTTTACCTCTGTGTTTTAAATGTGTTTTGTTTTTATTGTAAAGCACTTTGTAACTGCATTTTAAAAGGTGCTATACAAATAAAGTTTATTATTATTATTATTATTATTATCACATGTTCGTTGCGCAGAACTGTTTTGTCATTTACAATCAGGGTAATTCCCACTCCTGTAGCTTTTCAGATACAGTCAAATGGGTGGGTATGAAAAGGCATGCGATCACAATGCGTAATGACGCACAGTGGCTGATTTGGCACTGTTGGAAGATGTGGCGAATGGAGGGCGAATCTTCAGAGACCAGCAAGATCTACTGGCCGATGATGATGAGTGGCTTATGAGCCGGTTCCGACTTCCACGAGCCGTTCTCTTGGATCTCTGTGCTGTACTGGGCCCAGCTTTCCAGAGAAGCACCTGCAGAAACCGTGCCGTGCCAGTCCCACTTCAAGTCCTGACAGCACTGGGATTTCTGGCAACCGGCACTTTTCAGAGGGAATTGGCTGACCGGTCAGGGATATCTCAGGTATAATTGGTTTGTTGCATCTGTACATAAAGTTTCCTTACAGGGTGGGTGAACAGGCAAAGAAAAAAAGCGCAATTTGCAGCAATGTCCGGTTTGCCAAATGTAATCAGTGCTATTGACTGCACTCAATGTGGCTATGAGGGCACCGAGTGAGAATGAATTCGCTTTCATTAATCAAAAGCGTTTTCATTCGACACAGCCAGGCACGCGCTGCTGTGGAGCGCACCATCGGGCTTCTGAAGGGCAGATGGCGTTGCCTCGATGCCACAGGAGGAAAACTGTCATACAAGCCCGAAAAGGTGCGCCAAATTGTGAGGCCGTGTGCTGCGCTACATAATGTGGCACAGCTAAGGAATGTGGCTTCACCCCCCTGACGCCGATGGTCGTGTTGGCCCCCGAGCCCGTCCCCCTGTCCCCAGGCACGACTCAAAGAAATAGAAATTGTTTTTGTGAATAAAGTCTCAATTGTTTTTTGTACATAAATGTGTAAACACAACTTGAGTGCATTTGGTTTACTCTCATTTCAAACAAAGGGAATACAAATTCCGTAGTTTACCTGAGTCATCCGGTGCGTCTTGCACATCTGTCGTCCCCTTCCGCCGCCGCCACTATACTCCACTCAGGAGGGATTCCCCGATGATTCCTGCCAGTTTCTCATCAAGTGGGGTGAGCTCCGGTGTCCCACATGCTGCCACTCTAACGCCTTTTTGGCATTTGTGATGCCCACACTGTGTCCACCAAACAACATATTTTTTCTTGTCTCAATCTCCCCAACAAGAACTTCGATTTCACACTGTGTGAAATTTCTTTTTTTTAGCCTTTCTGTCGGCGTTTGCCATGATCGTCTTCATGCGGTCAGTATGAATGAATATTAATTAGGGGCGTTTCACTGACTATTTATAGGCAACTATGGGCGTTACATGAAGCTCGCAAAGGTGCGCCACATTTCGAGTTGATTGTGAGTTATGAAGGGAAACCGCTGTAGGACGTGTGTGTGCACTGTGAAGAATATTTTTGTCATGAATCCTACGCACAGTTTTATAAATGAGGCCCCTGGTCTGAGGCAGGAGCACACACTTAGGCTGCATTCCATTTGGCCAAAATGTGTCCTCTCCTCCGTCCTCGCGACCTCGTCTCCTCACTGACTCCGGATCCAAAAATGAGCCGCCATCATGAAGGACATTCCAATTGGTCAAAAAATGCATGAAGGATCCTTCATGTCTCCACGCCTCCGTCCTCCAATAAGGTGTGGTTGGAGGATATTGTAGACATTGGCAGAAAAAAAATCCACAGGTGTTAAGTAGCCTCGACTTGTTATATATTCTTCAAACAGAAATAGCAGAGGTTTTAAATGTTAGCTGAACATTTGTTAATGAAGGGTTACATGTTAAATGTTCATATACGGACAGATCTGTTGTAGTTGTAGGATGTCAAACTTTTCCCAAATAAGTAAATGATCTTAAGGCTTGAATGTGATTATAGGGACAGAGGAGACCAGCTGATCCTCCAGCGCATAGAGAGGGTGAGTGGGGGGCAAGTAACGTGAATGTTATATGGAGTTATTTTATACGATTTATCATTAATATGAATGACATTCCATGATCTAATAAGCCTGAATGAAATCAGTTCTTTAGGACATAGACATAGCCTATAAATGCACACATGTGACTCTTTTACCATGCACGTCTCTTTCTAATAGGACCTCAAATCAGTAGTGCCGGGCACTGGGACTGAGGATGGGGAGCAAACGGCTGCAGCTGGCCCCGGTTCTCCCTCATGCATGAGACCACCGGCGGGAGGCCATCGGCGCTCCCTCCCGCTGTAATAGACTCGTGTGGAGGAGGGTGTGAAGGTCGGTATGTTTGTCTTTTGCTGGAATCACTTCTGTGTCTTCTCTGGATCACCAGTTGGTTTGCTGCGTTTGTTTGATGTGTCTTTCATTCAGTATTCATCATGCTTGTAAATTGTGTTTGTGTGTTGCCATGGAATTTCTGTTGGGGAGAATAAATTCTTACTAAACCTCATTAACAGCATTTTATTGTTTAAATCACACATTTTGCTCTTACAGCTAGATCTATGGTTATTTGTCCGTTATAGTTATATGGTCACCAGGCTGAGCTGCGACCAGCTGAGGCCCCGACAAAGGAAGAGTTGAAGTTTCTCCCATCATCCCTTAGTAAATAAAGAGACTTTTTGTTGAACGCAACAATAGTCTTTGGCCCACTCAGTTTAGCAAGCTTACCATCAACCACAATGATGGGTGCGGCCGCTCTCCAAGTATAATTTGTGATAATTTGTGTTTATTCCTCTCGTCTTTTACATAATTGATTTGAGAGAGAACTAGGAAGCTTTGCATGCCTCTAATCAGCTTGTCGCCCTCTTTTGCACTTGCCAGGTGGGACTATTGTTCACTGAATGAAATCACATCGGTACGGAGAACACACAGTAAGAAGACAATTAGGTCAGATGAGTGCGGAGTTAACTGAGGTCACTTTACATGATTCCTGGGTGTCGAAGTTCTTAAAATTCAAACGGCAACCTCTCACTGCCATTTGGTGCTGCCAATGTGCGAAACTGCCTAGTGTGAGGGATGAGACTAATATACTATATTACTATAGTAGTAATATAATATTGATTCTAATGTGTATATAAAGTATTGAATGTGTGTATAATGTGTAATAACTCATGTATATAAATATATAATGTAACCCACCAACAACTCCATATTTATTCCAGCATCTTTGCACTCTGCACCATTGCACTATTGTCCTAGTGTGGTTATATATATATATATAGTAGTTAGATGTTTAGGTTTACCTCTGTTCATCTTGTTTTCCTTGTTTTTAGCTGTATATTTATTCTGTGTAAGTACATTGAGAGCAACGAAAAACCGGAGTGAAATTCCTTGTATGTGTACATACTTGGCCAATAAAGGTGATTCTGATTCTGATGTATACACTTACTGTACTGTCAGCATACACAGGCATGACAGCAGGCCAGGAGTGAGACACACAGTCATGCCTGTACATAAGATGAATCTCCTGACATTATAGACAAAAACACAGGCAGATGGATTTGTGCACATACTGAGATCAAACAAACGTGCAAACCTGACAGAGATCCTGAGACGGAAAACCGCACATCATAGTAAACAGATGGGACTCTCTCTCTCTCTCCCTCCCTCACTCTGGCGGAGGGTTCAGTGGTTTTGCTGAGCTGAGGGGGAAAGCAAAAAGTATGGAAGCTGTCAGGGGCCATATGATGCTGCCTCTGCAGTTTACAGAGTGGAGAGGGAGATTGATGGAGAGGACACGGAGGCACAAAGAGCTCCGCCAGACCACAATGGATCTCATCCTGCAGGACTGCAAGTGGACAGAAAAACACACACACACCCGGGGTCAAACACTTGTCCCTCGATTTGCTTTCAACCACCTAGACATGTAAACACACACGCATGTTCGATCCCCATGTGTTCTTTCTTTGTACCTGTAGTATTTATCTGGTTGTGTGTACGTGTGTGTTAAAGGTCAATACTGTCTCCACCATTTGGCTCTGACCTAGATTCCAAAGGCCTTCTTTGTGTGTGTGTGTGTGTGTGTGTTTCAGTCAGTGTGTGTGTGTGTGTGTGTGTGTGGGTGGCCTGCCACTGTCTGTGTATAATCTCTCTGCTAGCATTTGGTTTCAAGCGCAAGTCAGAGAACAGTCAGAGTCTCAGTTTGCAATTCGCCTGACCTACATTGGCTGCTCACAGTGTGCTTAAGTAGACACATAAACACGCACTTACTGTATCTTCCTGCAAAATGACTGGTTTCAAGGGTGTGTGTGTGTGTGTGTGTGTGTGTGTGTGTGTGCCTACCGTCTGCTTAAACACACACACACAGACACACACACCAAGGCTCAACAGTTTAGTAATGATGGTAGATTCAGAGAAATGCCGCTGTCACATTAAGGCGAGGATTAGATGCTCCTTAAGCTTCTCTCACCAGGCTGCCTCTCTCCAGGTGGTTAACGGGAGAGGTATAATCTGCCCACACACACACACACACACACACACACACACACACACACTCACATACACAGAGAGAATCACAGGGGCACATGGAAGTAGGGACTCGAACACGCACATAAAGAAACACAGAAACACCATCCATATGCACACAGATATATACACACACACACACACAGGTGCACACACACACACACACACACACACACTCCCCTCATTGTGTGCTTTGGTAGTCTATTTGGAGCCGTCTGGCAGCAGTAATTAGAGGTGCGACAGTCAGACAGGTAGAGGTGATGATAATGGGCCGCTGCTATTTCTGTTCTCTTGCTCTCTTTCCCCCTCTCCCCCTCTCTCTCTCTCTTTCTCCCTCAATCTCTCTCCCGCTCCATCTTAACAATGCTGTCTAACGCTGCACTCTGGGCCGGGTGGAATTGAAATGTTCCTACACATACACACACACACCTTCCCTGCCTTTTGTCCCCCCCCCCCCCCCTCCACCTCCTCCTGCATCCCCCTCACACCTTATCTCTCTCTGTTTCTTTCTTTTTTTTCCTCTAAACTGCATTTTCTTGGTTCCCTCGCTTGTTGGATTGACGTGAAGTCAGCGTTTACTTCAGCGTCGACATTGTGTTCTTCAGCTGCTGAGTTATTGTGTGTTTGTGCACGTGTGTGTGTGTGTGTGTGTGTGTGTGTACTTGCCCTAATCTAACCCTAATCCTAATTCTAATCTTAACCGAAACTCAAACTCTAACCCTAACCCTAAATGAGGACTTGCAAAATGTCCTTACTTTGCAGGATTTTCCTAATCTCTCTATCCTTATGAGGACATTTGGTGCCCATAAGTACAACAATACATGAATACGTGTGTGTGCGTGTGTGTGTGTGTGTGTGTGTGTGTGTGTGTGTGTGTGTGTTGTGCCCATATAATTGCAGGTCTTGCACGTGTGTCTGACAGGCACTGTCAGCAATATTTTTATCTATCCTTATCTCTACATGCAGCTGGAGCTGAAATATGCCACTTCAGTGTGTGTGTGTGTGTGTGTGTGTGTGTGTGTGTGTGTGTGTGTGTGTGTCATCACAGCAGGTCTCCATCAGAGCGGTCCGCATTTAGCATATTATCTGTCATCCACGGCGAGGCTGCTTTGACCTTGAGCATCTTACTAAGAATACATACGGGACAGTATTCCGTTCCTCCATCCAATCTCCCCTCCATCCCTCTGTCACTCCCTTCCTTTCTTCTGCCTCTACACCTGTCTGTTCTTCCTGGCTTTACCCCCCCCCCCCCCTTTTGTTAACTGTGATTCAATTTCACCCTCTCATCCGCCGTGGAGGTGTCGCGATTTTCTGTCTGAAGTAACCTGAGCGTTGTGAGGGAAGAACATCACAGCTGTCACTGTCACATCCTGTCAAGACCCTGTGTGTGTGTGTGTGTGTGTGTGTGTGTGTGTGTGCGCTTGCTTGTTTGCTTGCTTGTCTGTAAAGAATCTATTTTTAAAGTAATAATTAAAGTAATAATCTGTGACATTTTCATAGAAACAGATGTCAGTTTTGCTACTCCCTCTTGGCTGTTGATATGACACAGCAGTGATGCAGCCGGTTCATGAAAGCTTTTTACATTTGTGTTCTGAACACCCGGTGTAATGTCAGGTTCTTCCTCTGCGTTTTACATCTCCAGCAGCAGCAACAGCGGTTAGTTTGGAATAAATAGAAGAAGAAGAACTGGGTGGTTAGCGTGAGCAGCGATAGCCACCGTGGCTGAACAGACAAGGAAAAGAGAAACTGAGAAACAACAGAGAATCCAAGCCCCGCCCACACTGTTTGATTGACAGGTGATCTCTGGGAAGTGCAGTGCAGAAACAAAGATGTCACCCAAAAAAAAAAAAAAGAAGAAGAAGAACTCGTACATTTTGAGATGTTTTTGCTCTTTTAGAGAGTAAACAGCAGTGAGAGAAGGGGGGCGGGGGGGGCACATGCAGCATCACTGGACTAGATTTGAACCCTCCAGCCTGTATGCACATTGTCATATGCACAAGTGTTAGTGCATCCATGTGTTTCTCAGTGTGTGTTTGCAAACACTGACATGCTTCTACATCACTCGCAGACCCCCCGCTGCTGCGCTGAGACGCATCAAAGCATCGGCAGAATTACTTTGGGCTCCCTGATGGCAAAACTCTCCCTCACCCCCAGCCCAGCATTACAGCGCTGGATTTAGGGATATGTGTGTGTGTGTGTGTGTGTGTGTGCGCGTGTGTCCCTAATCTTGCATAGCTTTACTTCTGGCTCATGCCAAGAGGTCTGGAGAAAATCATGTTAGAGAAAGTGGGATAACAGGACTTTGCAGAGCGGAAGGTCGCAATTTGATTGGCTCCGAGTTGAAAGTTTGCTTTGGTGTGACAGTGCGGCCGGTGCTGTGGTGTCACTGGACTGACAGCAGCTCCCACACCCACAAACAAGCAGGGGGCTCTGCTACTGAGACTAGTGAAGCAACTGCAAATAACAGAACATCATTTCAGCTGGTGTGTCTACAGAGATGATTACATCCACACTATATAAATATATCAAACATGTTTTATGAAACGATGTGACAACTGTTTAGTTACATTATTACTGCATATCTATTACAGTCAATAGTTACAAGCAAATACCCAACTGATGATAAGAATTTAAGTTTGCCATCATTCAAATTATTCAAATCAATATTAATTATGTTTACCCTTTTGACTGTGTTGACTACCAAAAAATTGAAAAATGTTGGCCAACTTGCCAGTCAGTTTAGGCAACATAAGTATACAGACCCTCAATGTAGACTGCGGCTAATAAACAATAACAAGGTCTACCAGTCCAATAAAATAGAGCTGTGTGTGTGTGTATATATGTGTGTGTGTGTGTGTGTACTGACATAGAGGCCAATGCAGTGGCCTTGCAGATACCTCACTACTAGCACTGTGTTGTTGTTTTGTTTTCAGAGAGAGAGAGAGAGAGAGAGAGAGAGAGAGAGAGAGAGAGAATGGAGGGAAAGCACACTGAGAGACAGTGATGTGTACAGTACTGTAAGTCAAAACAATGATCCCTCTACAGCAAAACCATACATACACACTAATCCATACATACAGACCAACATACAGATGCATGCATCCTACTGGGAGCTGCTCAGTTCTCAGTGGTGGACAGTAGAAAATATGAGAAAAGAGAGGGAGAGAGATGGAAAAAAAACTATATGCATCATCAGGACCTTTTACTATGATCTTGTATAGGCTGCCTGATTGACTAACCCTCTATATCAGTGGTTCTCAACGTGGGGTCCGGGGACCACCAGGGGTCCTTGAGGGCATTTCAGGGGGTCCCCAGCAGATTGATGAATTGTTAAACTTCATTATTTTGTCATTTTAGAGTAACTATTTTGATCATAGCGTCACTGTTATCTCTCTACCTACAGTACATATAGTCATGGAATTCTATACAAAATCATATCTGACAATAATCTCATCAAATGGGGGTCAGTGGCCCTAATGTGGACTAAATTAGGGGTCCTTGATATGAAAAAGGTTGAGAACCACTGCTCTATATAATACAATAAGTGAGATATTTATGTAACATGTTGTTCCAGCCACACCCTGCTAACTTGTGCTGATTATTAAATGATCTGGCCTGCTTTTTCCTGTTTATTTATGTATTTCTTTTTAGGTTGTGGAATCATGGAAGAAAACATTTCCAGGCGGTGCACATGCCTTTGTAACTGTTGTTCAAAAGCCCAAATACCCTGCAGAGCGTTCATTACTGTGACTGAAGGTATTTCAGTGATGCTGACAGTACTTGGCTGTGCCTCTTACCTAGCAGCAGCACCATCGTACCCATCATCAGAGTAAAGACTGTTCTCTTGGGTATGATTTTTTACAACATATCTACACTTAATTATCCTAACTGTAGCTATCATATCTTCTTTATCATCTATTTACTGTGTCAAAATCATCAGCAACTCAATTTTTTTTTCAGCACCTCATGGATCCAAAAAATAACTCACGTTCATTTCATTCATTCATTCATTCATTGGTTCATTTGTTCATTCATTCATTCATTCATTTCATCCATTCATTTGTTCATTCATTCATTTGTTCGTTCATTCATTCATTCATTTCATTCCATTCATTCATTTGTTCATTCATTCATTCATTCATTCATTTCATTCATTCATTTGTTCATTCATTCATTCATTCATTCATTCATTTCATTCATTCATTTGTTCATTCATTCATTCATTCATTCATTTCATTCCATTCCATTCCATTCATTCATTCATTCATAGCCTATCTGCCCCTAGTGGCTGTTAGGAGACGGCACACAGGATGCTGAGAGTCACAGTTTGCTCTGCAGTACTGCTTCACATCTATGACACTGTGTCCTTGTTTTTTTTACATGAACTGAAAAGTGACATGTCCTTAATGTGGTTCCAGTTCCACTACACTAGGGCACTAGGGTGCCCGAAACCAAGTCAAAACAGTGGTGGCAGGTACTACTGGGAGCCGCAGTGATTGACAGCACACAAGTGGGCAGCCTGAAGGTCAGAGAAGCGGGTGTGTGACTGGAAGGTCCGCCGGTCTGGATCCTTGGACCGGCTGGCAGAAAGTGGGTGTGGGAAATGAATGAGTAACACTGTCTACACCCTGCTACTATGCATGTGAAGCAGGTTGTTGCTGGAAAAAAAAGCATTGCACTTGACATACAGTAGATGCCTCCAGTTAGGTAAATATAGCAACTTATCTGCTTTTCAAGGAAGATCAAGCTATTTAGGGATTTGAAATTGACACGACAATCTGTTACATCAGCAGTCACTGCCAGTCCTGATTGTGTAATAATGTAGATTTGGGAGCCGTCTATACACACACAGTGGATTGTTATGGTCTTCAGTGGGCGGCCCACTGTGGAATAAATGTTAGCCTGGCATCCTCTGCTCCATTAGTCTCTAAAGAGGCGTTATCAGCCAATCAAGCGCCTCCCCGGCATGCCCACCCATATCCGGATCTCGCAAGGATGTGTGTGTGGCTCTTCATATGTGGAAGCATGTTCTTGTGTGTGTGTGTGTGTGTGTGTGTGTGTGCGCGCAACCCTACAGTTTTCTAGTCCTCCACCCTCCTGTGACTCACTCTTCACGGCACTACAGACCTATCATCCTCCCGCTCACTGCACATTTTAACCACCCGAGTGTGTGTGTGTGTGTGTGTGTGTGTGCAGGCTTGCATTGATGGGAGCTTGCTTGTGCGTGTGTGTTGGCCTATGTTGATGTCAGCTTGCGTGTGTGTATGTGTGATTTTGTGAGTGCTTGCCTGCTCACATATGTTGTGGTATATATTTGTGTGTGTGTGTGTGTGTGTGTGTGTGTGTGGATGCTTGCCTGTTTACATATTTTTTTTGGGGTGTTTTACATCATCAGCCTGTTGATGACGCGTGTGTTGCACCACATTCACAGCGGGGATTGATATTTGTTACACAACCTTTACCGCAACCTTAGAGCTGTGTGAGTGTCTCTCTGTGTGTGTGTGTGTGTGTGTTTGTTTAACCAAGGAGATATTAACTGCTTTCCTATAAAAGGATGCCCTTGTATAACAACTCTATGGTCACTAGAGAGAAGCTGCAAGGTTGTGTGTCTGTGTGTGTGTGTGTGTGTGTGTACAAACACAGTGTGTGCAAGCATACAATTATGTTCAGCTATGTAGTTCAATGCCACAGAATGAGATTGTTTCTAATATCACTGAAGGTCAGAGTAACATCAAACCAACAAAGATCTCATATAGACAAACAACTGTCCTAGTTTTCTCATATTGAAGCTTCTTCTTGCCTTATTCTGTGACCAAACTTTCCTAACTAGCCTCTTTCTATGCTCCCTGCAACTTGCTGTAAGTCACTTTAAATAAACTACATGCCAAAATGTCAATGTAATGATTATTTCACCAAGTTGCTCTGCATCTGCAAGACAGATCGGCCGATTATATTCATGGCATGTATGTTTATTTTTGCCATTACACAAAATTTCTACTCCCAAGTATGAAAAAAACCCACAAGTTTAAAGTGTGTTTTAGTAATTTACCAGGGGAAAACTGAAAATAGCGCTAATTAGTGAACATGTGTGCCCTGCAGAGTTTAATCACCAAAGCATGTTCACAATAAAACGCATTCTGCTTCTGTTATCTGCCGTGTCTATGGGGTGAATTTATATACGGACGTGCTGCTCAGGTAGGCTGATTATTTCTCTTCGGCAGCTTAGCACGCGTGGCAGCTCTCTGCTTCATTATCTCTCTGTCTTTCTCACACACACACACACACACACACACACAACACCCCGTTCAGCTGTAGGTAAGTCACATGGGAGCACGAGGTTGAGGAAGGGTTTCGCCGGATGTTATGTAAGGGGGATGCTGCTGCAGCTGAAGAACGTGAAAGGAGATAAAAAAGAGGGAGAGAGGGAGGGATAACAAATAATAATAAAATATGTACCATCCATGTTTATCTCTCGATTCACATAATTGTAACAGAACTTATCAGACCACGCCAGAATGACTTATCTTTTCTTTTTTAATAAATCCCCTTTTGTCTTTAGAAAACAGAAGAAAAAAAAAATGTACATTAAAATTATGCATGAAGCACATTCCTCTAATCTCCCCACCATCACACCCCTAACGTCCCATGACTTGTTCAATCACTTTCACAATCATTCACAAGTGGCTCAGTAACCAATAATACAGCAGAGAAACAGACTTAGGAAAATAGATCCTGTTTGAAAGGGTTTCAAACCGTTTGACAGACTTGAGGTGCGTTTGATTCGTCATGCCAGGCACTGGAAAAAGCCCACATGCGAGGGAAAGTGAATCAAGCGCACCTCATCTTTTCTTAACATGTTGAAGTCATTTCATTAGCATTATTTATCCTAGGTTTGTCAGACAATGGCTGACTGGTTACTATTTTTTGGGGTTTTTTTTTACCATTGAACCCAATAGAATACATTACCTCATGGGAAATAAACCTTTTGACTAACTTACTGTCATTTAAGGAGAAAACTAACAATTTCAGTTCTATGTATTTTGTATTTGATATGATACAACGCTAACTCACTCACTTAACACAGGTAACTGGTACCAATCTTCTTGTTGCACAATATTAAATTTATCAAAGAGCTTATTTTCCAAAAGGTCAGTGTATTCCTTTAACCAGCCAGACCACTGTAAGTGCAAAGTCAGAAAATCAAGGAAGTTGTACTGGACAAATAATAAAAGCCAAAGTTGACCCCATGTCTCTATATACCCATGTCTACCATACAGAAGGATATTGGAAAATTTGGGGGTTGCTTTCAATTGTGCCATTTTGCATCCCCTTCAATTTAGGGGGTCATCGATCAAAGAAGAAATGCGATTCTTATCAGGAAAAAAAATGCAAATGCTGCTACAATGTGGCTGCTGCTAAATCAACTGGACACTTTGGGCTATTTTGTAGTCTGATATGATCTCATTAGCATAGCCCTCTGGAAGATTTGAGGCTGATTTTGAATCGTTTTTGGTGATGGTTAAAAAGTGAAAAATGATTACAAATATATGGTTCAGTATGTTTGTGGTGAGAGAAGTGGAACACTGTGAAATAAAAAGTTCAAGTGTGTGATGCAAAAATGTGTGTGTGTGTGTGTTTGCAGTAACATACAAGTCTGCAAGTTTTCTAAAAAGCGGTTTTGGATTCAGAATACAGACATTTTGTCGGAAATATAATTTGTCACAGTACACAGAAACTCGTACTAAAAGAGTGTTCCATTGCCTAAAATGGAAAAAAAAAAGCAGTAAAATCAAAAGTCCATAAATAAATGTGCATTATAATACATTTTCAGTGTCTATACTGGTATATTACAGCATTGCAAGATCTCATTGTGGGAAAGGATTTCAATAAATTTTCTTTTCCCCATTGGCAAAGGTACTGATACAGTACAGGACAGTAAAATAACAACAGTGACAGCAACAATAAAATCATTATTAACAGGGCATTTTATCCTAACACATTATCTGTCAAACATATATGAAGCTGCAGCTGTTTCCCTCCTTTGTATTTGGTGTGTGTGCGTGTGTGTGTGTGTGTGTGTGTGTGTGTGTGTGTGTGTGTGTGTGTCCATTAGATAACAGTGCACACACAGAGTGAGAATAAGTATATAAACTACTGTAGTTTCACTACCAAACAATGTCCCAAATGACCTCAAAAACCTATTGGTACTATACAGAAACATAAAGCATTGAGTGTGAACTTAGAGTATGCATCAAACTGTGTAGGATAATTAATTAAAGTGATGAATAGATACTACTATTCAATGTTTACGTACATTTGGAAGATATTCACTTATGAAATATAAATACAAAATCATATCATGACTCACATAATGTACATACTGTAATGTAGCAACATCTTAAAATCAAAATTAAGACCATGAGTTTCACTAACATCTTCAAATGATTCACTCTGCAATACGCACAACACTCTGAATACGCAAAAATAAAATCATTTTCATTTGACTTTTCTCCACCAGATTACACTGGACCTCTATCTCTGGCAAGCTTGAGTAACTAATGCATCGTGAATGAATAAGCAGACCGGAGCAAAACATCTCAAAACTACTTAGGTTGATGTATAAAGACTCTTGATTTGGAACTAAATGCTTTCACTTATGATGATGACCGTGACATATTGTGATGCTGTGTGCCATTTCAAATGAAGGGAACTACAAACGGTTCAGTTATCTCTGGAGGTTTAAAGTATGCTGAGATACTGTCTCATTTCAGGCCAGGCTCCTGCTGTGGGAAAATCTCCACCCACACTGTTGTTGTCAGCTGACTCGCAATGATTTTTCTAAGTCCTAAAAAGCATTGGAATACCCAGCCCAAATATCCTTAGGCCCAAATACCAGTCCAAATCCTTCTAGTAACTTTCTCTGAGTGATTGAGAAATTCATACAAGATATAGGCTGCTCGTGTTTCTGCTATATTTCTTCAACAATGAACTACCACCACAAAAACAATGCCACCACTGCTGGAGCGAATATATGATGAATGATAAATATACATATAATTAAGGCTAAATTGCTTCCGAAGCATGTATTTGTGATTTCAGTTTTCTCATTACAAAGTACCACAAGTAAGAAGAGTATTAGTGCTGTAACCAGCACAAGAACCAAACTTAAGTCCAAAACAAGGACAGATATGTAGCCAAAACAAAAATCACCACAACTGTCACCAATGTGACAAGAAATCTATAGGAGAAACAGTGAGATACACTAAAGTAGCAATCTATTACTTATTTGAAAGTTACTGTGCATGTTCAAATTAATATTAATGTGGCCCTGGTATGAAGCTTGTCTCCACCTCTACACTATAATCTACGGTGCCACTAAAACTGATGTTAACAAATCATTGTCTTTCACCTTCACTTTGGCTATCGGATTAGCTATTGATTATCATTACTACAAAGGCAGCTAAGCGTTGCATTATAGTTAGACCAAGGTTAAATAAATAGATAGATACTGTATACCTTTTCACTGTTAAATGGTGACTGTGACACAGGAAACTTGAGATTAATCTAAAGGCAACAGGTAAATGGCTCAGTTAAAAGTGCCTTAACTTTTGGGTCCATCCATCTGATGTGTTGACAGAAGCGTTACTCAACATGCTAAGGATGGATAATAGACATAGGGCCTGCCTGATAAGTGTAGTTTGCGTGAAAATCAAGTGTATACTGTATGTGCATGTCTATCTGAATGAGTAATAAAGGTCAAAGTGCTCTAAGGTTCAACATACCAGTGTGTGAGAAGATACAGTGAGAGTACTTTTTAATCAAATGTCAACCTCAGCAGTCAATTAAATGTTTGTGTGCACGTGAGAGCGTGCACGTGTGTATGCATCTGTGTAAGTGCATGCGTTTAGGAACAGCCACTTTAAGACCGCTGTAGGCTATAGGCAGGAGTCCCAGTGTATCTGCAGGTCCGAACTGTCCAAGAAGTCAGCGGAGAAGACGCTGGCGGGTGTCTGGGGTCCCAGCGGGGCCAGGGTGGGGGTTTCCTCCCCGCCCCCGTCTCCCATGGTGAGGTCCAGCCAGTCCATACTGTCCAGCCCCTGCTCCCCGAAGCCCAGGCCTCCGGGAGGGTCGGCCGCCGTGTAGCCCAGCTCGTAGGTGTCCATGGGAGACATGGGGTGGTCCAGGATGCTGGGGGTGCTCAGCATTTGGCTGTGGAGGTCGTCGATCAAAGTCAACGGGCCGCCGGGCTCCGCCCCCAGCAGGGGCTTGCCGGTGGTGCTTTCCAGGAAGTCCTCCAGGCGTCCGCTGCCCGCCTTGCCGAGTCGCAGTCGCTCCTCTGCGGCGGTGGCCGGGGTCTGCGGTTGGCCCGGCGCTGAGGACGGGGCCCGCGGGGGGGCGAAGTCGGCCGGGGCGGGGGGCGACAGCACCAGCTGGAGCGGGGAGGGAGGAGGGGAGGGGGCGGGGGAGTTGGGGTTTAGATGGTCCAGGGAGGGGTCTGGTGCTGGTTTGAAGGTGGAGATTTCTGAGAGGGGAAAAAAGACACAGAATTGAAACGATTACTCTCATATTACTATGGTGCTGTCATGTAAAATGTCAAAGTAGAGCTGCATGAATAAATGAAGAAATCAGGTACTGTAGAACAGAACAGAACAGAACAGAACACTGTGGTATTGCATCTTACCTCCAGTCTGAAAAATGATGTCAAAGAAGTCATCCATATGCTCAGTATCCTGAGGACAAAAGAGACGGAGAGAATGTAACATAAGAAAACACAATGTAAAGTGTCATCAGCAGGTATGTAATGACAGTCAGGTGTGCAGTGCACCGTACCTTGTTACCAGGTGATGAGGCGGCCGTCTTGATGGAAGCTGGAGACAGAGGACTGAACAATGCATCATGGTCCAGACCAGGGCACACCTCCTCCTGCAGGAGAGGAGAGGAAGAAAGGAAAAAAATATAAAAACATAAAATAGAACAAAAAACAGAATAAGAAAAGAAGAACAAGGAAAGAAAAATGAATTGTCATATTCTCTGAGTCTCTCTGCAGTGCCTGATAAAAAGTTGTACTATTTTGTTTTGTTTAAAAACAAAACAAAAAAAAGCAATGAGCTTTTACAAGCTGTCTCTGTACCTACAAATATAAAGAAACTCAGTAACAATACAAGATAGGAAACAAACATTCTGTGGCTACAGTTGCACTTCATCATCAGAATAACTTCATTTATATAGCACTTTTCCAAACAGGAGTTACAAAGTATTGTAGTATTATACAATCATGTAATACAATTTTTGAGATGTGATCACAAAGGTCAGCCTTAGATCAATGCATCATAATATGATTGGATGATAAACATCACACTGCTTACAGTTTGAGAACAAGGTGACAAGGCGTCTTTCCCTGGCGGAGCGGTCTCCTGGTCCTGGAAGAACGGCTGCAGGTTGGGCGGCGCTGAGAAAGACTGAGCGACTCCCTGCTGGGATTGGTCTGTAGACACCTGAAGCCCCGCCTTCTGTGACTTCAATCGATCAAAATGAGAGGAACGATAAGTACTCATTACAGGGGAACCGAATACCGTTTGCCTCTGACAGCGGAAAAAACAGTTAGGGGACATCTGAAATTAGCAATAAAGCACTTTCCCTCCTGTAGAATCTATTTTTCACTGAGCACATGTTTTCAGCAACGTCCTACTTCACATTCACAGTTACTAACACACCTGCCTGTACAACCACAGTCATCAACTGTTGGCCACAAATACTCGAGTTGTACTCATACACTGTCTCTACCCAGCTTTTCTCACTGACTCTGGGGATCTGAACTGGCAACCTTCCACCCACATGCCCACTTCACTAGACTTTAGGTTACTGCCACCCCAGAAGTGAGAGCATCACAGGAGGGATAAAACACTAAGGAGACAAAGAAAGATGGCCGACGGCAGCAACGTGTGTAATCAATACACACGGCTCTATTCAAAACCAAAACGACATATTTGAAGACCAATTGCTCCGGCGCACCTGCACTCGATGCGAGATACTGTACGTCTCAATTAGCCGAGACGCGACAAAGTCTTTGTTCCTCCTCTGTTAACAACATAAATCATAGTAATGGAGGATGTCGTCAGAGTAATTAGCAAAGCAATAATAATCAGCATCAGAATACATTAGGCTACTGTCAGCCGCTCTTATCAAGGATTGCTGTCAGTGTCTTACACAGCATACATCATTAATTTCCACTGTTATTGGACTCGCTGGAGCAGTTCTCATCGACTCTCATCTTTATCTCTCTCTTTATGGAACATTAACAGACTGTTCTGTTATTGCCACAGTGCCGGTGAGAGGGGCTCCTTGGCCGGAGGGAACTTCGTTTGCGTTGAGAATGAAGTGCGTGATGGGGATCCCATGATATGTGTAACAGAGAGGTTGAAAACTTGCTGGTGTAAAGACTTAACACCTGCAGTTCAACGGCTATCTCTGATGACAGAAATGTCCTGTCCAGAAATGTCTAGCAGTAGCATGATGTATGTACTGACGTGTGTTAAACTCCTATTTCAAACTATACATAAGCTAGATTTGGATATGTTAAGGCATTGAAAATATCAAGTCACAAAAGAAATTCCTGTTTTCAATGATTTTACAATGCTATGTTTTCGCAGTGATCCTATTTCGCAAAATAACCAAAATTCGCAAAAATAAGATTTTACAATGTCATCATTGCCATGTGTTGACTGTTTGCAAAGTCAGACCATCGTTACTGTTTTATTCACCTTTCTCTTTTGTTGTTTCAAACATCCCATTTGTATCCTCTGTTTGGATTGGTTATCAGCATTGGCCAGCGGAGGAGGGGATTGGCCAGGGAGCTTGGCTGGAGTAGACTGCAGTCGCTGGTGGGAATTGAAAAATTGAGTGCAGTTAGTAGAGAAATAATAGAATAATAGAACATCAGAAATAGTCTTTTGTGAGCCCTATATATATCTTATATATCAAAAAAATGAATTTCCTCTCAGTAAATTTCACATGCTTTCCATTCGAAGTCGGAAAGTCTCCGGAAATTCAGTCAACAATAAGAAAATGCTTATTTATTAAACGTTTGCTGAAACAGGTAGAATAGCAGGAAGTACATTTTAAAAGCAAGAAGCAGCCAAATCTACATCATCCGTTTCAGGACGTCCATATTTGTCTTGTGGGTTTGATTTTCCGACAAAATAACACGTGAATGCAATGCTGTTTATCAGCCGACTTGGAATACCAAGATCTTCCCAACAACACATAAATGCACAAAGTGTCTCGCAAAAAGCGAGTCATATACCTGCAGCGTAATGTGATTGGTTGCTTTGCTCTCCGGTGCGTCAGGCCCTTGCTTCTCGGTCATGTGATTGGTCAGCGCAATTAGGAAGTGGTTGCCGTTGCTGTCGGTGACCAGGGTTGGGGTGGAGCCAGTCTTCAGGAGGTCCAATGGGAAGGAGGGGGCGGAGCCTGACTGCTGGTTGAGGAATACTTGAGGCACCTGTAGAAGACCAGCAATACTTTTTAGAGGATGAATTTCAAGCATCAGCATGTCCAAAATAATGCATAAAAATGTAACTTGTTTTGTAAGAGACAATATTGTATAACCCATCCCTGACCTGTTGTGACTCCTGTTGCGCCTGCAGTTTCTGTTGTATTAGCAACTGTTGCTTTGCCTGTATCAACTGTTGCTGCTTCAGCTGGATCTTCGTCTGTATCTGGATTTGTTGCTGTTGTTGTTTTGTTTGTTGCTGTTTGGGATTCTGCTGCAGCTGCTGTTTCGCTTGCTGCTGTAACAGTGAGTGTTGCTGCTTCAGCAGAATCTGTTGCTTCAGCTGTATCTGCTGTTGATGTTGCTTTGACTGTTGCTGCTGTTGCGATTGCAACAGTTGCTGCTGCTGCTGCTGCTGTTGTTTGAGCTGCTGTTTGTGGGATTTCTTCTTTCTCTGCTGAGAACGTTTCTGCAAGTTCTGCTGGTTCTCGAGCATCTGATTGTGGTTCTGACGCTTCTGGTTCTGAATGTTCAGCTGTTGCTGTAGCAACAGCTTCTGTATGGCCTGTTGCTGAGCCAGCTGCAGAGCGGTCTGCTGCAGACGTAAGTGTTGTTGTTGTTGCTGGTGTTGCTGCTGCTGTTGCGTCTGTGTGCTCGCTTGCTCTGGCTTGATCTGCATCTGAGTCTGCTCTTGCACCCCCTGTGTTTGGGAGTAAGACTGCAGGAATTCCTGAGCGGGTGGTGATAGCGCGGCTGTCTCCGACACAGCCTCCTCTGCCTCCACGGCTTCCTGTTTGATCGTTACCTTGGTGATGTCCATCTCACATGAGAGGGAGGACGGTGGAGGAGGGGATGGAGGATGGACAGATGAGACAGCGAGGGATGAGAGGGGGATGTTGGGCACATCAGGAGGTTCTTTCTTTACTCTTACGAGAACCATAGGCTCTGCAGCTTGTCCTCCTGCTCTTCCTCCTATCTTCCCATGCTCCAGCTGCATCCTGAGCGCCTCCACCAGTCTCTGCTTCTGCCTCAGCATCCTGGTCAGCTCCTCTATCTGCTTGTCCTTCTCCTGCAGCATCTTGTCTTTGTCCACAGTGGGCACCGCAGGACCTACGGTGGTAGTAGTGGTAGTGGTGGAGATAGCCGATGGGACCAGGCAGTGTTTCTGCAGAGGGGAGGGCTTGATGGAGAATTGACAGGGCGCTGGGGTGGAGCAAGGGCGCTCTTCTTTGATGGTGGCGGTGAGCTGAGCAGTCGGCTGAAGGCTCAGCTGGGTGAGAGGCGAACTCATCTGGAGAGGGAGAGGGAGAGGGAGAGGGAGAGAGAGGGGGATTAAATATCTAAATGTAAGGCAATGCAGTTTAGTAGCTGCAGTTTAATTGAGTTTAAACAGGTGCTCACATTTGTGCAATGAGCAGAGATTTCAAAGAGAAGCTTTGATGGTTAAAATTAAAGTAAAAAAAAAACTGCAAACAATTGTTAAAAAAGAAGATCTGAGGCTTTATATTATGGTTTCAGCGGACCTAGATGCAAATTAAAAGGCAGCACGTTGAATGTGGTGAAAATTCTTAACAGGCTAGAATTTGTCTCATTACTGATTCCACTCTCAAACACACAAACATCCCTTGTGTCTTAACCTGGCAGATCCTGAGTAAGTGGAAGAGAAAACCTAAATGTGTAAAGGAGAGCGTGGGCTTATCTAGGATTAATTCAACACATCGCAAACAACGAAAATCTTCGCACCATTTCCCCGAAAGCGTCGCTGTTGTAGCTGGTGTCCTCTGGGCTCATGGCGGCCGGCGAGCGGTCAGAGGGGGCGGGGGAGCCGGGCGTGGAGGAGCCGCTGCCGACAAAGGTCATGAGCTGCTGTGGGGGGGCTGCAGCTGGGGCGGCTGCATCGTCTGTGTAGTGGTTAAGAAGAGGGATAGGACATGAGGCAGATAGCACAAAGACAGTACAATAGCTATACTGTTTTAATCGTTTTTCCTGGTGCTTGTTTAAACCTTTTTTTTTTCTCTTCTTCAGCAATTCTCTGCTTCACACTCACACAGTTACACACATTCGCACCTGGAAGACATCCATTACAACCACCAGGTTTATTTGATGTAAGTAGTATTTAAGACACTGTTCTCAGAGGGAATCCCCTGGATAAATATAGAATTGGGTAATTACATTTCATTATAGACACAAAATGTACATGTACTGCCTATATGTAGGGCTTAATCACGTCCAATCACCTGACTGAAGGGCCGGAGAAGAGGACTGGTGGCGCTGAAACTGTTGCTTTTGTGACATGTTGTTGTTGTTGGTGGTGCTGGCAGTAGTTCTGGATGTTCCTCCTGCTCCTTCAGCCCCTGGCCCTGTGGCGCCCCCTGCTGCTGGAGTCGGGGTAGCGCCGCCTCCTCCTGCACCTCCTCCGTTCAGCTCCTGGTAGGTCCTCAGCCTCTCGATGAGGTCATTTTTGGTGCCGGAGACGGGCAAGCTGCGCAGCTTCAACTCCGTCTTCAGCTCTGCCACCTGACAGGGGTAAAAAAAAAAAAAAAAAAGAAATTGAGATTCAAGCAAAAGAGCAAGGAAAAGACAAGTAGATGACAATAGAGGAGGATAAATATATGAGGAAAATTGAAGAGGGATCAAAGGCAAAGAGAAGAGAGGAAGCAAAAAGACAGAACGATCCATCACTGTCTCTCTCTGTCAGGTCTAAGTAGGGAGGCCATTTTTCAGTGTCAAAATTTTGGTAAGTGGATCTCTTACGCAAGTCAAGCCCCTATCCACCAGCTACTCCATGTACTCAACAGCTTGTAGACAGCAGAGAGAGTTGTTGGACTATGTCGTATTGATTCCATTTGAAAGAGTGAACACTTATCATTCTGCTGGTGCGATGCACTGCGCCACAAACACCGAAGTTCCAAGTTAAGAACAAGACAAGAGGATAGGGATAATGAACTAACAATGCAGTTTTGTTTTGGATCCGTGCGTTGTAGTTCAACCGACCTTCATTTCGTCCAGGTTGGGGGGTAGAGAGACCGGTTTGGTCGTCCCTGCGGGAGCAGAAATCTGACGGCTGTGGTTGCCCTGGTTGGAGGGGGCTGTCGACGGGGCAGTAACAGGCCTGGGTGGGGAGGGGGCGGTGGTGGAGGTGGAGGAGGAAGAGGCAGATGGCTGCAGATCCGTCTGGGGTCTGTTGGAAAGAGAGAGAGGATTATTTGCACCCGCAACCTGGTCCTCGCACCTTGACCGATCACCCTCTGTGTCCCATGCGGGTGCTAGACCATCACGCGCCCTCCTGTAAAGAGACTCACTTGGGCGGCGCGGGCAGGATGGTGTGGTAGTTGTAGTGCTGCTGCTGCTGGCTGAGGATCTGGAGCTGCAGGAAGAGCTGCTGCTGCTGGAGGATCTTGGCGTAGGATGAGTCCAGCTGGGGAGGAGGCTCTTTATCGCCCTTCTGGTCAGGAGGGATGTACTGATGGTACTTTAACTTCTTGATCTGGAAGGTAGCACATGAACAAAATATCTAATATCCGTATTAGAGCTATACTACTACTGCTACTGCTGTTCTTTGAATCCTTTCTGGTCAAGAGGGATGTACTGGTTCTTTGAAATAATGGCTTTACTATTTACTACCTCTTCTACTAGTAATACTATTACACTTCTACATAATACCACCACAATTAGAAGAAATAATACTTACTTTAGGCTTGCTGTCTTTGGGTTTCTTAGGTCTCTGAGCAGAGCGGTCAGAGTTTGGTTTAGGCTGGGATTGGAGAGAGGGGAGGGATGATGGTAAATGTCTATTGTACAGTTATAGATTGCAGTATACTTCATTATCAATTCAACTTCATAATCATAATCATAATCAGGGGCACTTTGCACCAAGAGGATGCCAATTCTGAAAACAGTGGGGAATATAAACACAGTCCACAGACGTATTCAAATCTTTAAAGACTTCATTCACTTTGGGTGGTCTTGACAGATGTCACTCACCTTGATCTGTGTGAGGGCCGCAGACCTCGGTGGAGATGGTGCTGCCATCCCATTGGTCAGCTTCAGCGACACGGCGGGTCCAGAGATTGGTGGGAGAGGAGGAGGTGGAGGAGGAACCTGATTGAGGAACTGAAAATATACTTTGAGTTAGAAACACTGATCACTGGTCCCTACCCCACAGTTAGAACTCTGGTCCAGTGCCATTCTGTAACTAAAACCTAAAAGTACCAACAATACTTCAGTTGAGACAGGAGATAAATGTTGGCTTTGTAGGGCAGTATGGAAAAACAGATACGGTATTCATCTTGCACTGCTGGGGGTGGTGAATTCAAACTCCAATTACAATCATCAACATGTTTGTCAAACTCTGGTACAGCATCTCTGGTATGGTCCCACCTGTGTAGGAGAGGGGATGCTAGTCCCGGCCAAAGTGTCTGGGGGAGAGGACAGAGGTCCCAGGCTCAGAGGAGACTCCTGGCCACCTGGCTGCTCCGGGGACAGACTGTCATTACTGTCCTCATCGAATGATGAGTTCTCACCTGAGGCCTTCGGAAATTCTGTCTCTGAGAGAGAGAGAGAGACAGGGAGAAAAGAGAGATTGGAAATCTAGGGAAGTAAACCAAAACATGAACACTACTTTCTGTAGCGCAGCGCTACAATTTACGTTAGGCATGTGGCCATATCAAATACAGTTTTGTCCCTATGTGAGGGACAGAGGGATGGATGGAGAGACAGACAGTCCTTTGTAGCTCGCTCTTCCAAAATTTGAAACTGGTCCAAAGCATTCCATTCATCCCCACAATCAAAACATTGGCACAGTGCAAGCTATCTACCTGGGCTGTGTGTGTGTTCCTGTCTGCTTGAGCACATCCCTACAATGACAGCACACAGCAAGCTTTTATCACCTGCATTTACAGGTGTTAAGCCAATGGATTCCTCCTGACAGTTAATGCTTACTGCATTACCAACGAAGCGCCTCCCTGTTTGACTGTGAGCATCCCTACAGTGTCAGCCAGCATTATCACCAGTGCCTCCTCTACAAGTATCAGCAAATACATCCCTGTGTGTGTGTGTGTGTGTGTGTGTGTGCCTGTGTGACTGTGTAAATTACTACAAAGTTAGCGCACAAGCTTCTCCACCAGCGTCTGCTCTACAACTGTCAACCAGTGCATTTATCCCCACAGGCAATGTGATGGCTGCTGCAGAGCAACCTAAACGCCTGCCCCGCCTGTGTCTGCACATCATTACCATGAAAGCTACTTTTATAACTTATGCCTTCATTGAAATAAATTGTTCTTTGGGTGTGCGGCTATGTTGAGCTGTGGAACCTTTCATTCATTTCAGTTCACTTGCAATAAAACCGAACGAGGCTAACCACCACTAACCACCTTATATATATAGTATATATATAGCTATATATATATTTATATTATATTATATTTATATAGCTAGTATCTGACAGCTAGCATCTCTGTTAAGGAAAGGCATTATGAGAATTGAGAACCCTGGATGATCTGCTCTATAATTTATGTCATGAATAGATTAAATGTTCTCCAATTTATGTAATGGATGAGTACTGGGCTAATAACAATATGGCCTTTACAAAGTGTTTTACAGACAACAAAAAACACGTTTGAAGAATAAAAGAAGGGAATGAAGGGAATATAAAAGTCCCTTGTTCTGACTGAAACTTAATTAAGAAAACTAAACTTTTATAGCTAAAAGTTAAATAATGATATTCAATTTAAAGCGACTGCAATCAATTTCAACTTGTGCCTTACAAATTCAATATTATTTCAATGGCTCAATATGAACATGACAAACTGAAAATTCTGCAAATACAATTCTCTGCTAGCACTAATCTCTTTCCATATAAAACTTGTGCTACTTGACGAGTGAATTTGAATGAACTAACATAATTCAAATTCAGTTGTCTAGTGTTTCAGCCCAAAGCCTAGAAGGAAAACATTTATACAATTATAGGTGTCTTAGCCATCTGTAAATTTGACTACATTTAGTTTAATAGCCATGCAGATCGTTAAGCCTTCATAGGGCTAGTTGGAGGAAGGGTTGGTTGATCTACAAAGACTGTGATGATCCCTAGTGCCTCTACTCCAGGTAGATCTGTAAATGTGAATGCACACTATGCCCTCATAAAAAAAAGCACTGGAAAAAGAGAACAATTATGGATGTATTATTATACTAGGGAGATAGTATAGTAGGGGAGACCATCCGTCAACCAGAGGACTCTCCAAGTCAGCAAGCAACAATCGAGCTGAAGTGATCATAGCTGACCCTCACCTCTGACCTCTGACCTCCTTGTAGAGAAGACAATTTTCCTTGAACAGCATCACATTATCGGTATCATGTGGATCTTCCAAGCTTTACAGGGATAGCAGTAAGAAAGGTACCTGCCTGGACCCCCCCCCTGGACTATGAAGGAGCCTGTTGTATTATGGATGGATGTGTGTTATTTGGTGACAGGAGCCTGCATGGGCCGGGGCTGAAAGCTCTGTACAACACACCGCTGGCCTTTAATTTACCATCAGCAGGAGATGATGACGAGACAACATGGGGCTGATTAAATACCCTCCCATCCAATAATGTGATGACTTCCCTACTGCTGCGCTTTGTCAATGTGTATGTGTGCGTGTCTGTGCCTTGCATCTCTGTGTGTGTGTGTGTGTGTGTGTGTGTGTGCATTCCTGAATGTCTTGTGCCTTGTATGTATGTTCCTGCGCATTCCAATCCCATGTAACTCTAGTGTTTCCAGTGGAACTGAGCGGCGGTAATGCAATTGTGCTTGTGTCCCTGTGACAAAGACAGATAATCCACTGACACTGTACCTTATTGAATCTCAGCTTTCATCCCTGGACACATCAATCAACCAGCCGGACCCACTGTCTCTGATCTCATCGTCTAACCCCAGACAGCTAAATCCACAGCAGTGGCTGTTTGAAGCATGGATACTCAGGCAGGGGAGTGTGTGTGTGTGTTTCAAGTGTGTCATCAGACATCTGCATGCGTACGTATGTTTTTGAGTGAGTGTGTTTGCGTTTTAAGTGTGTGTCACCAGGCGTCTGTGTGGGCGCCTGTGTGTGTATATGTGAAATTAGCACAGTCGAGGCATCTGAATGGGCACATCAATATGTTCGTGATAGCTGGAGGAGGAGGTATCGGCCAGGAGGGACATCCTGTCAGGAGCCCCTTACAGTGTGGGCGTTTTGATGCATCACACATAATTTATAGTGAGGGTGCACACGCACGAATGTGATACGAATATGAAAATGAATGTAGCAGGTGGTGACGTGAGAGGAGTGTGTATGAGCTGGTTCTCCAGTCTGCGGTATCTCGGATGACAGTGCCTTTGATAGCAGAGCAGACTGGTTGCTGCAGCCGCTCTGCTCATTCAGGATCTAACAATATCTCACGGCCGCTGAGCATCTGAGCCGCTATTCCTGAGCACCGCACTGCAACTCTGAGATGCTTCAAGTGTCGTTATCTGTTATTCGCTTTAATCAACAAGCTTAGCAGATGACCTGTTGAAAGCGTATACCGCTGTAATCATCAGACCTCTACGGATTGGACCAGTGGTTCTCACCAGTGGGATTCCAGGCGGTCTCCAGCAACTTGATGAATTGTTAAACTTCAGCATTATTTCATTTACAAGAAGTTAACACAATTAGAGAATGTAGAAGAATGACTGTTTTGATCATAGTTTCACTGTTATCTCTCTGCCTACAGTACAGATAGTCATGGGACTCTGGACAAAATCATATAAATCAATAAAAAATATTTTCAGATTTGGGTTCGAGGGACAAAATCTCATCAAATGGAGGTCCGTGGCTCTAATGTGGACTAAATTAGGGGTCCCAACATTTGAGGCAGTTTGTGCTTACTTTTAAAGGACAACTCCAGCGTGACAGTGGGAATAGATAGTGGGAATACTTAATGCTATGATGGCCTGTTTATTACTGGAGTGAACAGGCAGGATGTTCTTGTGTATTGGTAATGATAGAGGTGGTGGGCGGCATTGAAGTGGTTGTTTTTAGGAGTGTTACTACTGAAGCAGCGGCAACACTTACCTATGATGGCCTGTTTAATGCTGGAGTGAACAGGCAGGATGTTTTTGTGGATTAGCTCCATGGGCCCGGGCCGGTGGGAGATCTTATCGTTCAGGTCATCGGCGAGGCGGGCCCTCTTCAGCTGCAGCTGCTTGGCCTGCAGTGACGGCTCCGCTGACGTCTCTGGAAGCATACACACAACCAAAGATGGACATTTTTTTTTACCAGCCTGCTAGGACCCTGGGAAGGAATTATCAGACTGGCCTGGGGCAAAAAAAATCTCCCAGTCAGGAGATTTTTGCAGCAGCAAAGTGAGAGACCAGTGAGCGAAGTGAGACTCACCCTCCAGGATGTGCATCCTGATCAGTTCCGACCGCTGCGGTCGACTCTTGATCTTCCTCTTGAGATAGTCCTCTGTCTGGAGAGAGAGTGAGAAGAGAAAATGAGAGACAAATAGACAAAGGCAGGCAGAGAAAGAAAAGAAAAGACACAGGGCAATAAAGACAGAGAGAGAGGAGACAGAAAACAACAGAGAGAGATAATAAGAAAGAAAGAGAGAGGAGAGGGACGGAAAGTAAGGCAGAAGAGAGTGAGAGAGAGGAAGGACAAGTGGGAATTGAACCTTTAACCCTGGCAGTGTTACTGGCATGTTCTACCTATTGGCCAACTATCTTAGCTCTTACTTCTCTTTTCTGGCACTTTTCTATTATATGATCAGTCTAGAGTCACATGAGTGATGTCAGGGCGCTGTGGCTCCTATCCCTGAATTCCTTAGAGTGTGAACTAAACGGCTAAAATGTAAAATGTAATATCCACACCACTTACAAAACCTAGAGAGAAGAGTGATTGCCTGCTTTACTTACAACGGGCCAGTTTTCATTCCAGTGATTGATTGTAGGGTGACATACTCACCCGTGCTCGTTCCAAATTCCGCCTCTGTTCGTGGAAGGCAGCTGAACTTTTCAGCGCTGGGAGAAAGAGAAAGAGAGAGAGAGAGAGAGAGAAAGAGAGAGTGTGAGATTAGCATGGCAGTGTGTACCTTCTGAACGGAAATGTAGGGCAAAATGGCTCTGAATGGCTCTTTGCCTTTTCAGTTCAGTTTCAGTTCCGTTTGAATGGGTTTATTGGTGATAAAGATGATTCTTCTCACACTGCCAAAGCTTTCCCTTTCTAACATTCTGAATGCCGCGCCAGTGTAGTAAATGCCTGCTCACACTGTACAGCCTCACACTGTAATAAGCCATGACAGAGAATGTATGATATTCTAGGCAGCGGTCCCATTACCGGCCTCTGTAAAAGGCCAGGATGCAAGGTCAAGGGAGAATACTAATGGACTGGATTCTGAGGTTTCCATTCCAATGAGACTTTCTACATCGCTGGAACTCATGGAATCTCTTCAGCATTCAAGAAGTGACTCAACCAAGACTACCTCTAGGCCTGTAATTATGCAAAAACCTAGGGATTAGTGGCACTGGAAACCTCCGGGTTGTCATGATATCAAAATGGGGACTTAAATACCAATATCAGCACAGGCATCATGGTTTTGCTTCTGAAACATTATGACAGAAAGAAAAAGAAAAAGAAAAAGAAAATCTGAAACAATAAAATAACATAATATCACATGAAGAACGCGGATGCAGCCAGGTTATAGCAATAAACATAAATAGCAAGAGATTAAACATTACTACAAAAATGGTTGAGAATCACTGACACAAACCATTGAAAGTTGTCTCACAGAAAGTTGCAAATGGACCAATCAGAAGTCTCCCCTGACTAGTTGTTGACCAATCAGAGGCAGTGTTGCAGTGAGAACATGAGGTAGTGAGAGGACAGGGGGAGAATCTGAACATATAGCTGGATTATTCACAGGTTGTTTTGAATGCTTCACACATGGTGAATTAACTTTGGAAAATGGGTAGAAAACAGTTTCAGTCATTTCGATACTGACAGACCAAATATTGTTTTTATGATCTACATATGTGCCACTGTCCTCATTTTTAACATACTTCTAAGCTGTGCTCCTTGCTGTCATTTCCCCTGATCTCCTGGCAAGTTAGCCATTAGATTTACTGAACTACCGTACTTCCTGAAAGTGCCACGTTTCTCTATCTCACTTCATTCTCTGTTTGCTTATCTGATCGTTTTGGTGAGGCCGGCTTTTGCCCATTCAATGTGTAAGATGCAAACAAAGTAGTAAAGTGAAAACTGTAACAACTATGAACCAGAAAGCCGCAATGCCCTCAAAACTCAGTTTATTATCAACCACAGTTCCAAGGTATTTGGAAGGAACTATCTCCACTGCCTGCCCCTTCATGATGGCACTTTGTGGGGCATGTGGATGACACCTGAAAGCAATGTACATGTCCTTAGTTTTTGACACATTCAGCTGTAATAAAGTCTTTGATGAGCTTATTGACCAGCAAATTAAGTTGAATGATGTTGAAAGCGGATGAAAAATCAACAAACAACAGCTGGGACATGGTTTTTACTAACATCTAAGTGTTTGTGTAGGTCAAGAACAGTGATGGTGCTGTCGGGAATGCCCCTCTTGGCCCTGTCAGCAAACTGAAATGGATCAAGAACTTTCTCAGTTTTCTCTTCAAGCATCTTCTTAAACAGTTTCTCACGGGAATTCATGATCAGAGAGGTCAAGCCAAGTCATTTAGTACCTTTGGAGGACTATTTTTCGCTACAGGGATCCCAGTTAACTGTTCCCACAGCCTCGGCACCCTCTGCTGGCTGCTTTCTGTGCAATACATAGGTGGAAAGAAGACTATCCCCACCAATGTACTTCCCTTTTAAGTGGAGAAGTGGGGGCATCCAAGTGGCGTGGACTATGAACTCATAACATTGTGGGTTTGAAACCAATTCATGTCCTTTGTTGCATGTATTCACGCAGATAAAGTGATAGAGAGACAGATAAAGAGATACTACGGTAAGCTAAATACTAGCCACAAACACATATGCAGGCATCAGTGCATGCATGGACGCTCACACTCACATATACATACACACCAGTGTTGCGACCCACTGGGTCAGCTGCCCCGGGGCAAGACTACTGGTACCGGCTCAAGCCTCAGTTCACGTCGCTGAGCATCGTCACACTGCTGGCACACACACACACACACACCCCCGCACCCCCTGGGGACGTCACCCCTCTTCGACCTCTCACCCATCCACAAGGGGGGTCATGTGGCCTCCTCGAGGGGGTACGAACCTGCCTGTCAGTCAGCCGGATGGGGAACGAGCGGTGGGATGGAGGGAAGGATGGATGGATGAGCACAGAGTGCAATACGGAAAGCAAGGAATGGTGGGAGGGATCGAAATAGATAGGAAGGAGATGGAGAAACGGGAAATTGATGGAGGGAAGGAGTTAGGGGAGCAATTGGCCAAAGGGGCAGAGGGAGGAGAGGAAATGGAGAGTGGTGGGATGAGGTCAGAGAGAAAAGACCCCTTTATCAGCATGAGTGGCCGCATCACGGCCCCTCAATGCTCTGGTGACAGACGGCTCGGTCTGTAATGTTAGAGAACATGGAGCACCATCGCTTCCTCTGGCTCTGACTGTCTTTCTGTGTTAAAACTCCTGCTTTGTTTTCCTTGTGTGTTAATTGGTGTGGCTTGAGTCAGATATCAGACCATCTTACAAAGGAATCTAACAAGACAGTATTTTACCTTCAAAAACGATCATCTGGTATAATGTAAGCCTGTCATTTATACCAGCTGTGAAGTTATTTTCTTTGTTGTCAAGCTATTTTGTATTGCACTGCTGAAGTTTAGGCTATGTCTAGTTGCTGGGCATTTGTTTTTCTCTTTGTGTGCTGTGTAGTGTTCCAGACCTCTCCACAGGTCAGCCCATTACATTGACTAAAATATTAGTCAACTTCACCAAATAGCTTTTTTTGTTTGTTGGTGTTAAAACATACAGATGGAGCCATTTCAGAAGTGAGAACTTCTCACATGCTGGTTGTACAGCTGCTACATCGTTGCTCCACCCCCAACACGAAGTGTTTGGAAAGTACTCCAGTACTTGTGCCAAATGCATGTAGTGTGGAAGGGCATCTACAAACCATTCACCATGGACCTAACTGTCAAAGTAACTGAGGTGCAGTTTATCAGGCCTCAAGTGCATAACCAAAATGTTACTGCAAACCCAACCTCCCCTATGAATGTTTTTCTGGTTGTACAAGGTGACAGTGAGGCTTCTCCTCATGCCTGTTTTGTGTTCAGAAATAGCTGTGGCTTAGCCATTATCACTGCCTAAGCTTATGAACATTCAACTGATATGAGACCAAGGCCTCTTAATCACTCACTCAACTCGGTTGTTTTTTTTTAAATGCACTTTACTGTGACTGGAAAGAGAGCAGAGGCAACGGACGGAAAAATGTCTGTGCTCTAATCAAAGGAAGCGAGAGATTTAATTTTTGGGTGAACTATTCCTTTAAGTGTGTGATACCCTGCCCTTCCCTAATCATCTATCTATGATTATGATTGAGAGACAAAACAATCTGAAATCCATACTTATGTGTGTGATGCAATACATTTTCAAAATCAGTTAGGATTTTAAAAGTCTCCTAGTGTGTTCCCAGCCTTAAGTGAGCATGAAATGCGGAGAAACAGTGTCATTGTTTGTGTGTGTGTTTGTGTTTGTATGTGTTTTCAAAGTGCACTGTATATATATATGTGGTGTGTAGGGTTTTTCTAGAGGCACATAGTGTCTCAGAGTGAGTATAAATAACATGCTAGGTAGGGTATCACTCTGTAGGCTTATTATAGCACTGTGTGTCATGCTGTGAGACATGAACACACACCCTAACACACACCATGGCCTCAAGCAACCAACCATGCAGGCACACACAATTAACCATGAACCTACATGTATGATCGAATACACAAGCGGACACATGTGCACACACAGCAACACGAATGATCACCAGAATACTTATGTGCATGCACCGACTCTCTCTCTCACACACAGTGTGAGCTCATCTCAACTGTTAAACTACCATCTAAGCCAGACCAGAGAGATCCTTACTTGTTTTTTTTTTAAATCAAAGGTATTTCATTTATTTTACAGATAATTAAGTATTTGTAATAGTGTAGATTTGTTTCACAAAATGTCTCATTAAAAATATGCAAATGAAGCCTGACACAACTGTCTCAAAAAGACGCAAAAAGTGTGTTATCACATTGGCCGGGAATGTGTGAATGATGCCATAGCAAATATGTATAGGAATATATTTGCTCTAAGGAATTTATGATTACCACTAAGGCCTCGCGCCTACAGCTGCATGACGCTGCCAAAAAAATTCTAATGGGATTGGGTTGTACTAGTTCTCATCCAATAGGTGATGAATTAGCCTAGCCCAACAGTGTTTCCTTTGTTTCTACTCATTTTATGTGGTGAGATTCATCGTTACATCACCATTATGCAGAGAGTGTCACTACCCTTCTTCTCCTCATCAACAAAACACAACAGCTCGGAGCCAATGTTCTAGAGATGTTCTCCAGCCTGTGGTCAGATCCAGAGGCTAGTGTTAGACACAAAGCCAAATGGTCATATTCGCAGGGCTAGTGGGGATGGCGGCCCAGCCACGGCTAACACTGAGTAAAGGCATCTAGCTTATGATTATGACTTAACATTAGCCTGGCCGCTCTATTAAAAGTCCTAAGGTTAACTTCCTCGGATAATATCAAATGACAGGTTGTAGCCTCCAGCCTAGCACTAAAAGAAAGGTCATAACCTCAGCTATTAATGAACAAGATATCATAGCCATAAGGCTAGTGTTAAGTCCATAGGGACAGCCTAACCTATGTAGGATGACATTAAGAGCTAGCCATTATAGCGTAGGGCCATAGGGCAAATCTATGCTAAGACTGCATTGTAAGTGAAAAAAAGGCTTTGTGCAGGATTTTTATTTCATTAATACGCTGCTGTGAAATTAATTTTATATTACATTTTAATGCAAACTGGCACTCCTGCAAACAGCAATCCACACTATGTTTCATGCTTAAATATGGTGCAGTTCTTTTTTTTTTTTTTTTTTTTCAGTTTTAAGGCACAGACTGTGTTCTAATCAGTGTTATGATGAGATGAAACTGATGCTGGATTTCTCCCCTCTAGGTCAAGCATCATAACTATTTGGACGGAGCTACCTGCAATACTGGTAGCCTTAATTGTAAGAAAACCATTGACCATTTAGTGCCATGACCTATTCACTGAGCTGATAAATAAAAAAAGAGCTGTATTGTGAAAACACCACATTTGTTATGTACAGAGAGAATATGACTGAATTTCCTCCCTTGTTTGTGACTGGCAGGAGAGGCAGGAGAGGTGCTACCCTCTAGCAATGGACCAAGACTCCTGGAAGATTACGTAAGACAGAGTGGATACTAGGAAAAAAAAACCTTGAGAGAGATAGAGGAAGGGGAGAAAGGTGAGGGAAAACACGGCAGATAGCGAGAGATAAAGAGACACACAGCACAGGTAGACAGACAGAGGGCGAGAGCTGGAGGGAATAAGATAGAAAGAGAGCCATTAGCATAAGAGGTCAAGTGGCTGTTTGTAAGTCTAATGCCCTAGAACCAGAGAAGAGGGCCTCCTCTGTGGTCTAGTCTGATTCTGTACAGAAGAGAGATAAAGATGTGGAGCATGTAATGAGAAGTGCTGGGAAATGGCTGAGTGGGAGGGGAAAAATGGATGATGGAGCAGAGAGGGGATAGGGGGGAAGAGACAGCAAGAGGAAAGGATTGAAGCGAGGAGTTGAAAGGGGAAACGGTGTTAGGCAGCATCCTACTAACGGGACTGAGTGGGAAAAAAAGAGAGGTGGAAAGGAGAAATGGTTTAGAAGGGAGGTGAACGTAGAGGTGGAGAGGACGGCAGTTGTAAGGAGTAAACAAGAGGACGAGGTAAGTGAGGTGAGGTGTCAGCGAGAGGGAGTGAGGGAGTGTAGCGATAAAGAGGTGAAGAGCGAGCAGCTGGTGATCTGCCCTTCCTCTGACTGCTCTGTCCTCCTGCTCCTCCACCTTTTTGTGCCGTTGTTGTTTTGCATTTTATACATGCAACTATGACTGGTAAGGAGACAGATGCAAAAGAAAAAAAAAAAAAAAAAATCTATATCTTTGATGTTTTCTAAGAGATCGTTCTTGAACTATCTATCTGTCTGGCTGTTTGGCCTTGTTTAATCTCTCTCTCTCTCGCTCTCCTAGCCTACTTTCTCCTCCTGTTGGCCCAGTTCACTTTACTCTGTTGAGACTGTAAATCCACATCAAAAACAAAGCTAATAGTGCCTCTCCTTCACTTAATAGCTTGTGCCAACCGTAAACAGGTCATGCCCCATGAACGATGGACTAACAAACAAACCACAATCTGTGTAATTTTGCCAATGCTGGACCATAGTGATGATGCAACATTTCCCCAAGTTTCAGCAAAATCCAATCAGTGGTGTCTAAGATTTTGCACGTCACACATGGACTAATGGAATGCAGTGGTGAGATGCATCACTACCGTACTGCCAGGTGTACAAGTGCACACTGTATTTCCCTTATGCAGTGCTCTTAGTTCTTTAAGAGCACATACCATAACTCCCCTAAGCACTGCACACTGCAAAAAGCGTTACTAACAAACCAACACACAGCCCGGCTCTTACACAGGTGCACACAGGCACCTAATAAAACAGCAAGCCTTTGGTTAAGTGAGTGTAGGCAGGGAAGGACTAATTGGATGATATCAAGTAGAGAAAACCCTGCATGCGGCTCTTCACGCCAGCCAGTGGAGGAGAAGAAACACAAGATGTCAAGACAGACGAGAACTGTGAAAACACTTATTCCTCTGGTCACACTTGGCCTGCACTGACACACAGCTGGATTGCGAATCTCTCACTTTCTCTCTGTCTGTCCGTCTCTTTCACTCTCTCTCACACGCACACACATGCAAATACACTTACTACACAGATAGTAACAAAACTCAACATTTGTCCCCTCATTGTTAACAGCGGCCGATTTTAAATAGCATCTTTCCATTTTGTGGTAGCTCTCTAACCGGATGAGGTCTGAGCCAGGCTGATTATTAATGCTGTCTGTCTACAAAGATAAGGATTGGTTCTTCTGTTGCAACTGCTATACATAGAGAGGGGGAAATAGTGTGTGTGCTTGTGTGTGTGTGTGTGTGTGTGTCTGTTTTTGTGTTAGAGAGGGAGGGAACGCATATGTGTATGCAGTTGTGATGCATAATAGAGTATATTTCTGTAATAGCATGCTGGACGCAGAAAATAGGCTACCTAAATAACTAGCCGATAATTCAAGCATTTACCACATTACCAGATAACAATGCAGACCCATAGCAAATTCTAGCAGATAAAACATAAAGCAAACACATTTCCTGTGTAAGTACTGACAGGAGATTTTAAATTGACAAAAAAGAGAAAGTGGTCTAATCAGCTTCTTGATACACTATGAGACTGTTATGAACCATGGATCCACGGTCAACACCACAGAATATGAAAAGATAGAATGGGCGTTCTGATTCAATTCAGCATCTGAACATCCATTAGACTGCTGGACTTAAGACAGCTGCCATAGTATGTTTGATGACACTGACATGGGATTATTAGCTCTGATAACATCGCCACGGTGTTGGTACAAGCGAGCTAAAAACTCCAAAGACCAGATAACTGTAACTTACTATAATGTGTCTGTCTGTAGTTTGTGGCTATATTTCAGCTCAGCTTCTGTTTACATTTGTAATTTGTAAAAAGAAATTGTAAAAATACCACAGCTATAATTACATACATTGATCAATATGGTACAGGCGCTTTTGCCCTCTCCTCTTTCAAAATAACGCACATTGTAGAGCAGCTAGAATGACACATTGAGGCCATGCTGGCAAAAATGCAACACAATGCATTTAGTGGAATTTGAAGGTAACTCTGTGATCAACCTATTTGTTGAACAGGTTGACTTTTCAACCCAATATATGTAAATAATGACACCTAATGACAGAACATATGTTGTTATTAATACATGTTGTGTTTAAAAGTAACGCAAAGGTTTGCTGTCTCACACTGGACAAAAAAATGTGTTGAAAATGACATCATTTTTAATAGTGTATACTTCAGGCTCAGGAAGCATATTCTACTGAGTGGATCTAATGGAAGATAAGTTATGTTTGTTCCAGGAACCTGCTAATGCAAGGTGCAGGGGAAGTCCGTCCTAACACAAAGCCATAGAGTCAAAGGTATAAAAAAGAAATAGCGCTATCAAGCTGGAAATGAAGCCATCTCAAATCTTTTCAGTTTGAATGCACAGGTGGTAATCATTCAATCAGATGAAACACAGCGAACGGATGTTCATGGTGGCATCTGACTTACGACTCTGATTCACCTTACTTTGAAGACCGAAACCAGCGTTTCTCATGAACCGGCAGCGCTGTCTTAACCACAACCCAAATCACCTCAGACATTATCTGTTGTGCAACCAGTATTGAGGGTAAATGGTAACGACACAGCAGATTCTCATGGGCACCGATGGTGACGGTTGAATGAGAAACCTCAACGTGAAGAAAAGTCAATTCAGCTAAAAGAATACACTATACATAGGGTGGAAGGCTGGACAAACCAAATCATTTTTTTGAATAACTAATAATAGACATTTTTTTGAATAACTAATAATAGATTAAATAATAATATAAATATATACATAATTAGAAAGATTGGCACCGATGTGAAAGTCAAACCATTTTGTACTTATTTCCATGAAAAGCTACCATTGTGAACAATACTAGGTTGTTGCAGCGTACTGACACTATGTACTCATAAATGGAAATGATTGTGTTGAAAGCAGGGGCCAATATTTTTATGTTATATATATATATACTGTATATATTAAATATATTGTTTGCTGGTTCTACTTACGTGGCATGATCCCCTGGTTGACCAGCTCTTCTCTGGTTCTTCTCTGTTGTAGCTTCAGCTGCAGAACTACAGAGGACATCACAGAGTCAAGGAGACAGAGAGAGAGAGACAGACAGAGAGGGAGACAGAGAGAGAGAGAGAGAGAGATAGAGAGAAAAGAGAGAGAGAGAGAGTGTGATAGAGTGATAGAAATAAGCAGAGGCAGAAAGAGAGAGACAAACATCAGTCACTGCAGAAGGATGGATGAATGAGCATCGTCGAACTGACAAACACCAACCCTCCCTCAGTTTCCTGCCCTCTGATCGGATGACAGTATTAGTTCAGTCAGATGAAAGGACCTGCATGAAGATCACTTACAGCTTACTAACAACTAAACCAATCCAAAAAAAAAGCAACAGTAAACATGATGAAGTCCCCGTCTCGGCTAGTCAGTAACAAATATGTCACCTGGTTTTGAGCTGTAATTGTAATTCTCCCTTGGGCCAATCAGTGTCATTTTGAATGCTGGAATGCAGCAGTTAGATGCATCATTTCCTCAGGTTTTGTCAAAATAGTTTAAGTAGAGATTTTGCATGTGACACATGGATGAGCGAACAAATGATGCAGTGCCCTGTTTGGGCTGATCAGTGTAACTTTGAAAATGTGAGAAGGCAGTGGTGAGATGCAGCATTCCCCCAAAGTTTCGCTGAAATCCTACAAGTAAGCAAACGTTGTAGCGCCAAATCAGTGCAACTGCCAGAATGGAGCAAAGAGATGCATCATTCCCTTAAGACAGACGAACAGACAGACTAGGACCGACCCATAGTCATCGTAGAAACAATAATAACACATGTTCAATAAGCGAGCCATCTGCCCAGGACTGAAATGAACAAAGGCCATCATTAATGGTGTACTGGCACATCCAAGAGGCTGAGAGGGATTTATCTCCCCTGTCAGCCCCGGTCCCCTCTCCTCTCCCTGAACTGAAGAGTTAGTGACAGGATGTACAGAGGCTAGGACACAGACCACACGGGAAGAGGAAACACACACGTACACACTCACAAACCCCAGACAGCCTAACAGCTTCCTGTTTCAACAGCGTTTCATGAAATAGCAGCACACACATTACAACATTCTGACATCTCTTTACCATAGACCGAGACAGAAAAAGGTAGAGAGAGAGTAAGAGAGAGAGGAAGAGGGGTCTTGAAATGCGACTGCATTCATGCGTCTTTCATAGTCAGAAGAATGGAGGCCCAGACGCCACCCGCTGTTCAACATGGAGCAAGGCCAAATTCAGCTATGTCAGGAGGATATATACAGTATGCGGTTTACTGGCAGCAAAATTTGCAACAGGCTTTGATGTGACATGCAGTCACGGTCTTTAAATCACTGAAGGTACTTGCCATTTTGCCTTTAAGTGTTGTGACTCTGCGTTCGTCAAGGAACAGCTTAGAATCACTCAAACCTGTTCTGAAGCAGCCTGATCTGTGCACTCAATACTGTTGATAAAAAAAACATATCTGTGATTTTTTGTGACTGAAATGTCTAGTCATTGGCGGCCACATATTTTTGAAATTATACAAAGTCATTTTAACTGGCTTCAAGAGTCAAAGGATCATGAAATCACTAAACACACACTAATCACTAAATATCCATGTAAACTTTCAATTCAAGCACCAATGTCACAGTTGCATGGTATACACTCCACTTCAACTTGAGAAAGTTTGGGCAAATATAACACAATCAATGATAAAAAATAACATCATTTTTACAATGGGTGGTCCAATTTAGTTTTGTACCTATCTCGGTGAATTTGATTCACAAGGGAAATGAAAATATGAATTGGTTCTAGCAAAAAGAGAATGCAACTCTCCTCCCTGGTCGCATTGATCTGCACTAGCTGGTACCTCTAGTTCATGAAATTAGCACAAAACATAGCACTGGAAACATGTTTGATCTTACACCTAGACTACAGGTCTAAGTTATGTCTGTAGACCCTTAGAGGTCTGCTTTCCAACACACTGTGACCTGTGTGCAGTCATAAGCTCACACCGCAGCGCTCCATAGCTGTGGCTGGGGTGTTGCATAGATGGAGGAGAGGTGATAAGATGTGACAACTACCAATCATAAACCGACACATGTAACGGAGCCTGTTGACCCTGGCCTGGAGTGTGCACCGTACGCTGCGTGCCTGGTCACAGTTCATGCGTGTGTATGTGTGTGTTTACCTGGTGATGTGCAACTACATAAACGTGATAATTTTCTAAGCATGCTGTCCTGTTACAGCCTCTGTCAACACTGTCAGTCTCCCTCCTCTGATGTAAGGAACCCTGAGTCTCACCTACTGTCAAAGTATGAAATGATATTCAGATCCATTAGTTAGTAACCCTAATGACATACACACTGTCACTCCCTTTGGTAAATTTCCATGGCAACAATATGAAAGTTCTATGGTAACAACTTTATGAACAGGCGTATAGCTGGAGAAAGTTTACTTTGTACCCACTGCAATTCTGTGTCTCTCTATAGGAAAAGTTAACTTAAAGTATAAATCTTCACATCTTGCTGTAGCTGCAATTTTTCACATAACTCCCAAAACGTTCTTGTCATAGTTTGCAAATGAAATTAGATGACGTCACACTTCTGGATTCTTCGCCTATTAGTTTGCATGGACTGCACTTAAATACAGTGACGTACAGCGATATACAGTGTATATCTAGCACATACTCTAGCACTTTTTAATAAATCACATAAACAGTGTATAAACAGTGGTTTTATGTGATGTAATATGCTATAAGCCATGGTTGCCAACAGTTCACGTTACTGATGAAGGCTGCAGACCAACTAGGGAGTCAGAGAGCTGAGATCACATTCAGATAAACAGGCCTAATGATTAATTAGATCTATGTGTCATCACAATAAAAGCACCGTGGGCCTAAATCTTTGCTCTGCCCAGATCTGACCAGGCTACAAGTCGCTCATGCTACTGAAGGCAAAACCTCCTCTCCTTCCTCTCCTCCTTCATCCTTCCATCCCCTTCTTCCATCCTCTGGTCCCCCGATTCCCTGGCTCCCTCTCCGTCTCGAAGCAAACACACCCGCTCTCTCTCTCTCTCTCTCCCTCCCTCTCGCCCTCACAGCATCATCGTCGTCTCTGCCGGCCTCTCTCATATCTGCCGAAAACAAGCTCTCTCGTTCATGTTTCCCATGTCCCTTCCATCCCCTCTTTTTACTTATGAAAAACAGCAGGAGAAGCACTTATCTCTCTCGTGCGTCTGTTTCTCTCGTCCCTCGTCTCAAGCCTACGTAAGCTCTGAACTCTGAATTGTTCGGGTTTTTTTTCTTTTAATTTTCCCGCACAGAAGAAAAGATTGTCGCGCGCGGATGTTTCAGCAACCCCCCCCCCGTGTCTCTCGGTAATGAAAGCAGGCTCTGCGGCGGCGGCCTGTTGTACCCGGACGCCACAGGCAGCCCGAGCGGGAAAAAAAACCATCCACTTCCCTGTGATTTCTATGATGTGGGCCACGGCAGCGGGCGAGATTTAATAGGCTTCTGCGGGCAAACATGGACAGACTAACAAAACAAATACCCACACAGACACTCATTACGAGCACGTGTAGTATTTGCACACACACACACACACACACACATGCAAATAGCTACACTGTGGCTACATACAGTCATGCACAAGTACGAATATGCACACACACACACGCACACAAACCACTTCTTCTCGAGGCAGATGATTTGTGCCAAGAGATGACAGGCAAGTGATGCAAGGTGCTGATACAGAATCTATTCTGGGAAAGTGCGCTCATTGCTCAAATGCCACTACATAACAGCAAGTGTACCTTCCTCCACCCAACAACAATATAATGCAGTATAATCCTATGAGCAATTCTATAGTTTAATACTTATGGTTCTTCTGTGTCATCCCGCATCCCCATAAGAGCTACATTTGAAAGGCCTCTTGACTTAGGTATCTGTGACTATTAAATTCAGTCATATTAAGTCATATAACATCTCCTTTGTTAGGCCTGTATCTGTCCTCCTCCCTCCTCCACTGCTGACTTCTACCCCCCAGATGCATCTCTCAATGGCTGATATCATGTTTCCGTTTTTTTTTTCACTCTCACCTTCTCCAGTGTTTTCCATAAATAGGCTCGTCTGTGGCGCGCCGCCACAATATCAACATGACAGCCACAAAATAAGTCGTCGGTCAGTGTTTAGAAATGGATCTAAGAATCTAAGAGGTGTGCGCCACATTATGTTGTGTGTCAACCCGGAGACTGATCTTGCGAGACTGGGGCACTCACTCAGCTGTAAATACACCACACACGCACCTGCCTCTTTTCCTCATCCGCTTGTGTGAGTCAGACAAGACTAACCCTAACCGCAAAAAAAAAGCTGTGTCCAACCAGCAGTTGAAATGAATTCATTTCAGGAGTAGCTACAACGATATCCGCTATCACCACAATGGGGGAGGGAATGCGTTGGAATAAAAACGTCGAAGCCATGACAGGACCAAGCTGTTTATTTTGATTCCAGCCCTCCACCAGTTGCGGCTGCTGTACAGAAGGTCAGGCAGCAGAGAGAGAGAGAGAGAGGCGGCGGCAACGAGGCGAGAGTGGCAGGGCAGAGACGACAGGTGAGGTTTTAACACCGGGATGTCTGTTCAAGTACACCCCCCCCCCCCCCCCCCCCCCCCCCCCCCCCCGAACTTCCGACGCCCCCCGCCCCCCTCCCGGATGCCTTACCACCACAAATAAAGTTCTGAGCTAAGGGAAACACTGTTCTCTTCTGGGAAAGACCTGCCTGATGAGCTTAGGCTGGCGGGACAGGAATGCATTAAATCTCTTTTCAACCACTTACTCTCATTTCATCTGCCAGTTATATTCTTCCGTGATCCCGTTATGAAATTCGTGTCTAGCATCGGTATTGTTTACCTCATTGGCTTGTTGTCGGTAAGGACTTCGCAACTCTGTTTTGAAAAGTGCTACACAAACAAAGCGCATTACCATCATTATCCCCAAGCTGCCTGTTCCTCTATGAGTTTTGCCCTTGTTTCCATTCTCAACTCCTTTTCATAGCAAACCAGTTATTTTGTGCTCTCTCTCTCTCTTTCTCTCTCTCTCTCTCTCTCTAACCTGAAGTCCTTCTCTCTCTCCCTCTCTCAACCATCCAGTTTTCTATTTGCGTCCATGGCGTAAGCATGGAACCCTATCCCTCTAGACAGCCTAAGCATAAGGAATATTACTGTAAATCAACAACACACACACACACACACACACACACACACACACTTTCCCACAGGAGAAACCTAAGGCCTGACCCCATGTGTGGATCTCGGTTTGAACCAGGGTCTGCATGTGAGGACACGTGTGTTCAGACCCCCTTGTACCAGAGCCAAGCCGGGCTGGCAGGTCAGTCAGTCTGCACTTAACAAGTATTACTGGGGAGGAAATATAAGGTGGAGAGAACTTACTCTGAACTTTCTCTGAGAGAGCTGTGAGAGAGTGCAGTAGATTGATAGATAGATGGATAGGGGGGGGGGGGGTGAGAGTGAGAGACAGAGAAAGAGAGAGAGATTGTTATGTTAAGTAAGACACTGGTACTTCTTTGGATTGCAGTACATGTCTCTGGGCAAACCGGAAAACCACAATGTGTATGTCAAGATCATGTGTGACTTTCTGTGTCTAAGGTCATCGTGGTTAAAGTTGTCTTTCAGTATGCAAAGGTTTCTCATATTTCCCACGGTCTGCAATGAGAAACCTGCGTCTCTCTGAGAGAAAATGTTTAAAAAAATATATAGTTACACTGTACAGCGACATACAGAACATCCTATTTTTGATTGTGTTTTTACTGGTGGGTATACCTATCTCAACAAATCCATAGGCCAAGGCTATGGTATAGTTTCACAGATTTTAACTGAAGTTAGGTCTCAATCCATGTAGACTAAAAACTAAAAAAAGGAGTTCTCATGGCTTGGCTTAATCCATGTCTGGCCCCGTCTCATTATGCTTTCGACTTCTCTGGAAGACTCTCGCAGTTCTCAGAGTTTGTCCTTTACTAAATCGGTCCATACTGCTGTCTGTCCAGCTACTTTGATCCAAGGCCCCTGCCTCTACAGCCAAAGTGACAGGTTCCCGAGTTCATGTACTGCTGGCACAGTGTGCTGCGTCTGGACTGGCTCAGCCCCAGCTGTAGCCCAGCCACATGTAGAGTATTTGATCCACTTAGCACCTCTGCCCAGAAAATAGACCTGGATAACACCATGAGTAAGGGCTGTACACTTCAACAGTGCCCCCAATTTGTGATTTAAATGTAAATATTGCTTGCTTGGGTGTACCAATTACTGCACTTTTGCTCTAAAAAACACTTATTTGTTGAAGGAATTGCTTATGAAGTTAACCACAATTTGTACAAATCATCACAACATTAATGCCAAAAAAGTTTTTCAAAACTGAAATTACTTGATTTGGTAGCAATAATCACAGGAAAAAGACAAGCATGGTTGCCAATACATGTATACTGACTTTTCTTCCAGAACTGCCCAAAAAAACACACAAAAGAAAACAAAGAAGATTGCTAATTAGCTCCTTGGTTACCGCAAGAGTAACCAATAAAGCACAGGGAATAATCAGCAGGGTTATCATGCATGTCTGACCGGCCAGATTGCTTGAGTGAAATTATCCATGGTACAAAAAGTGTAAAACTTTCTGGTTCATGTAGACCATAACTTGATTTTGATTCCAATCCTAAACATTTAGAGAAAAAAACTAAGTAAATGGGGATTAGAAGGACCCAGGAGACAGGAACATCACCAAAATGAAGCAGAACAATAAATGAAAACAAAACCCATGCAACATGAGTAATATGGGGAGGCTAGCATGCTATTCTATTCCATTCCAACTGTGAGAGACATACATTCTATGTGTGGCAAGTATGAATATATGTGTGCTTCTATATGTGCATGGGAGTAAAGATACACGACAGGTGCCCACCTTGCCGGAGGCTCTGACAGGCCTGGCGCTCTAACTCAAACCGTATGGCCCTCTTATCCATGCTGCTGCTGATTGGCTGAGGCCTGAAAGGGGCGGGATCAATGCGGAGGCAAGACAGAGGTTCCAGCATGGCGAGTGGGATCAAACTAAGAAATGATTCTGAATCGGAGGCCCATGAACGAGTAACCGTGTGAACAAGAAGCACAAGGTCCAAAAGTCACAAAAATCCCTTAGAGTTGAGCTTCAGTTTCGTCCAGGTGTTGTGCGGTTGTTGTTTTGTGCCAAAGCAAACAATAAAAAGTCACAAAAGAGTACAGTCTCAAAATGGCACAATAAAATCCCCTTTGAGTTCAGCTAAAAAATGCCAAGTTGCTGGATATTCATGGACCCAAAATGAATAAATGAATCTGTCTTTGTTGCACCAAAACATATGAAAAGTCCAGAAAAGTGTTTGGTTCTCCTTTGGTTCTTGACTCAAAGACCATCAAAACAGATTTCTCTTCACTGAAACAGGCATCTCCTGCCACTTCTTTTGGAAAAGACTCCAAATAGGTGCAATCAAAACATCAAGTGCATAAAACGTTCACTAGTAATAAAAGGCAAGAGAAAAACAAGGAATAAATAAAAAGGCAAACTAGTTTTCCAGAAAAAAAGAAGCTATCACAGCTACAGTGCAGCTTCAAAAGAGGTTCCAGTGTATCTAGTGCAGCTAGAAGACTGACTGAGCAGGAGGTGTGTGTGCATGTGCGCCAGTGTGTGTGTGTGTGTATGTGTGTGTCAGATGTCGGCGAATCCGTGATCAAGCAGTCTGTCACAGCTGTTGCTGTACTCAGTCATTCAAACCGTTGACAGACACGGGCAGGCGCGCAGAAGCACACACACACACACACACACACACACACACACCAAATTCCTCTCACTTTGCACTTATGATCTCAGCTCAGCGGTGTCAACATGATGCACCTGTGTGAGCACCGCTCTGCAGTCGAGCCTTCGGGGCCTAAAACCATTACCCTAGCACACGGACAGATACCAAAACATGTGCTGCCTCTCTGCATGTCTGCTTTCCTTGCTGTCAAAGTGGCTCTCCCCCTGTCTCCACCTGTCTGTCTGTCTTTTGGATAGCCTCTGCAGTGTTTACTCCTTTAGTTTGGTTAACTCCAGACCATCTGAAAAGGCAGATCTCAGTCCACTTCCGAGCAAACCGCAGCGTGGTTCGTTAAGAGTGAGAACGTAATCTGAACCAACTGCAAGCAAACAACCCTAAAACACACAGGTTTATGGGTATAAGGAGCCGTCTGTTGACATCTGACAGCCAGCAGTTACTTACTTATAACAAAATGAACTGAGGGAAAAGCGACAGACAAGTCCACAGGTACTGCAATCGGATGTTTTTGCCTCTGTCTCTTTCCGTTCCTATCTGTCTTCCATCTCGACTGTTTGTCTTCTCATCTGCCTGCCTGCTTGTCAGTATGAAAAAAAAAAAAAAAAACCCAGTTCCATCCCACTGACAGTTTCATTCATCCCCATTATTAAGGCTCTGTCCGGGGCGACATCAGATAATATGACATGGCATTAAAATGGTGCGAGGGGGCCCTTTCAAGGTGAAAGCACCAAGCGCCCTTTTCTCATCTGTCAGTTAGCATTAAAACGAACAGACGGCTCCTCTCATGCTCACATTATGTTGACGAGGAAGGTGATGCGGCGGTGCCAGTGCAAAAATGAAATGAAGCGTACGGTGTGTGTGTGTGTGTGTGTTAGTAAATTATTTGTCCATCAACGAACCTATCACAGGACACTAAGCATAAACGTGTATTTTGGTGGACAGATTCACACAAACGAGGGTCAGTGTGTGTGTGTGTGCGTGCACATGTGAAATATGCAGGATGCTGCGTCCCAAGGCGAAATGCTTGTATCTGTGTGTGTTTGTGTGTGTGTGTGTGTGCTACTGAGTGTGTTAAATATGCAGAATACAGTGTCCCCAGGCAAAGCACTCCTCTCTTTGACGAGAAAGGGGAAAACGAATCAGGACTCTGATCCCCCATTGCTTCAGATAAGGCCCCAACCATACGCTGGCAGGGATAATCCTGCTTTCCTGTGTGTGTGTGTGTGTGGTGTGTGTGTGTGTGTGTGTAATTGCCTATTCTCTGTAAGTATGTATCTATGTGTGAGAATGTGTGCCACTCTGTGCCTCAGTAATGAGAATGTGTGAGTATAATTTGTGTAACGGTGAGAGTGAAATTGTATCTGTAAGTGTGTGTCTGCATGCGTGCGGTTGCGCAGGGTGTAAATCGGTTAGTGTGCGTCTGTGTGTGTGTATGTGTGTGTGTGTGTGCCCCAAAACAGAGTATGCTTATGTCAGCCATAAATAATGATAGGAAAAGCAAATAACGAGTTGCTAAGGGCTCTAAGTATATCCTAAATCTCTCTCTCTCTCTCTCACACACACACACACACACAGCTCTGTTCTGCTGTATCAGTGGAAGCAGATGTTAATCACCGGTTATCACACAGTAGAAACAGATCTCAGAGTAATGCTCTGGATTCTGGATCCTGGAAACCATTGAAAGCTGTGGCTCAAGGTCAACCTAATGGTTTTAGTTTACATTTAAACCTAAGGCTAAAGTGGTATCATCAGCAGTATCACAATATCACAATAGTAACTGTGATTACGGTCTATACAAATAAACCTGACTTAACTTGATTACATGAAACTTAAATGATTCCCATAGGGAAATTGGGTCATTGCAGGATCAAGTAGTAATAGGTATGCACTGAAGAAGAATAATAGGATATAAGTAACAATAGAGCAATAGAGTAGATCATGAGTGAAAGCAGGCCACACTAGAGTGCACTAACACAGACCTAACATCCCATGACATTTGGTGAGAAACAGCCTGACCTCTGACCTCAGTTGCGTAACATGTCCAGGTAGAGAGGCATGAACACAGATGCCTCTGGGTTTCACATGACCGTGACCAGTTTACAGCCTAGGAGGGAGGGTACGGGTAAAGGAGGCGTAAGTGACATCACAGGGGTGCGACACAAGGTATACAGACTATCAAGTTTAGGCAGCAGAGTTCACTTGATAACACCTCAGAAGTTTGGTGACCATGGACCAGCACTGGAACAAGACGTCTCTGGGGACCAAGAGGGCACACTGGCTCTGTAGAATTTATTAATTTATTAGTTACTTCCACGAATCATGACTTAACCTTGGAATTTGTCGGCCTTGAGGCAACAAATGCAGGGTTTACCATTGATTACATTTAGGCAGCCCACCCAGGTAAATCAACAGCCACTCAAGTAAAATTTGGTTTAAATTCAAGTGTTCATTACTAAGATACTGTGTGACCCTTCCTTGGTTTTTGCTCCTAGCTGTATGTCCGGCTATGCTTTCATCAGCGCCTCCTCCTCTATGAAGAGGTATTCCGTGATTCTTTAAAAGGACTTGCTCTTATGTCACCAAGAGGAAATGATGAGACCAGAGGTCAAAGAACACTGTCAAAGGCAGCTGCTGTAAAACTAATGTGTCAGTGTGTGCGTGTGTGTTCGTTAAAAAAAACCTGACTCAGCGCTCCAGAAAGAGCCCCAGCAACGACGTTCTGCCCCACATTATGGGAAGTTAAGCCATGGTTCTGAAGTGGTCGCACATAAAAGGGACAGTTATCCTGGCTTAAAGCCATCAAGCCAGTGTCTCTGGATCTACAGGGTGCTGGTAATGTGAAGGCCACGGGGCAGCTGGTGGCCTCGTTTCTGAAGCAACAACCCACTGAGGGGAAATATGGTTTGTACTACTTAGAAAAGCCACCAATCCAATAGTTGCTGTGACCGTGTCCAAGCAGTTTTGACTTAAAAACTTTTCATATTTTCATATTTCATATTTCAAATTTTCATATTTCCCATGTTTACTCACTTTAAGGTAAAAACATCTACCTCATCATCTCCACTTTCATCACTCATGGTAAGAAAAGAGAAAGCTGTAAACAAGTCTCAAATTAACTCCAATGTGCTAAGAACCTGATCACCTCCAATCACAACCCCTCGTCCCCCTCGCCTCACCCTTTACCATCTCTCTTCAACCTATGATCTCCCCTTCTCCTCAATCTACACCCTCCTCCTTCCGTCATCCGATACCCTCCACCCTCTACCATCCTCAACCTTATAGCCTCCTCCTCTCCTCACCCTATACCCCCCCCCCTCCCCGACCCTATATTCTCCCCTCCCATCACCGCATAGATAGAGAGCTAACAACCATGTATTTTCAGATAATTGGTACTACACATTTTTGTCATGTCATAATGTTAGCTTCTCCTCTTCTCATAATAAACCTTCCTCTATCTCCCCCTCCACTCCCTGTCCCATCACTTTCTCTCCTCTGATTAAAAGGCAAGCCACTTGGATTATGCTCGAGAAATTTGATGGACCTTGTTTGCATTTTTTGGAGGTGTAAAAAGATGGCTCTGTTAACTTCAATAGTTTGTAAGAAGGCTAAAATGGAACTACGGGGTATAACTCGCTCTGTGTTTGGTAATATAAACTTCAGTGGAGTTTTGAGTGACATGGGGAGCGAGCAGTTAATGACTTTTCATTTTGGGGTGAATTATTCCTTTAACCTTACCCCCATTCCCTCACCCAATACCTTTTCCTCGCTTCAAAATGCTAACCACCTCCCCCTCCTCCGTTATTACCATCTCTCTTTCCTCTTAACTTCTGTACCCTCTCCCACTGGTTTAAATAGCAGGGCCAGCTGGCCACACGGCTATATCCAGAACCTCTTCATCTCTGCACACCAGGGCTAGGGTTACTCACAGATAGGCTTTCCTCACGCACACGCACACACACACACACACACACACACACACACACACACCTATACAAAACCTGACTGGACAGATATTTTGTGTTAATGCCTCACAGAGCCTGTTTGAGGCATCTTTCTTCGCAGCTCTTTTACACACACACTTTTACACTGCCATACAGATCCCATTCAGGGCAGATTAGTGGGATTTGAAGGGGACTAAAACTGAGCCCGAGTCCAACAGATGGCATTCTGTTCATTTACTGTTGAATCATAGATTCAAACTGTTGTGTCAGTGTTACAGAAATGCTGGTTGTAGTGCTCATATTGTCCAGAAGGTGGCAGCATGCATCATCTTAAAAAACTCCACAGTGTATTCCTGTCTGGTAGAGTGGTTTATCCAAATGTTTACAAGTTTTCTGTGACCATGTCAGCTACATATTTAGTAGGCATATGCATATTTTATGTATTCCAATAGAAACACAAACACACAGTTATATAAGACAAATCCTATTTCTGTGAACTTCGGCAGACTAGACCTAATTTGTGAACATGACCAAGTTTCTCCCAAAATAAAAACTCTCTACTGACAAAAAACAGGGCAGTAACGTTATGAACACTGTGAAAGCATCCAGGGCGAGTTTATTAGGATTTGGAAAAACCAAAAGTCAGTGTCTGTGTGTGTAGTTGTGACAGAGAGTGAGACAGAGCAAGAGAGAAAGAGAGAGAGAGATATTCAGGGTCATTCCCATCCATCACAGTACTGCAACATGAGGTCATGTTCTGTTAAAGTGCTGAGGAGAAGAGGAGGAGAAGAGGAGGAGGAGGAGTACTTGCCTGTGGCTGAAACTCCTGGAAGATGGATTAGACTGAAGGCAGCATGTTGTCCATCTTTTTATTTTGGTTTATCTGGATCTCTCCAGGTGAATTACATAGTCATTCCTCTTCTCTTTATCTGTCTCCTCTCTTATCTCTCATTTTATCTCATCTCAACATCCTGGGCTAAAATCTGACCTGGGACCTTTATTGCATGTCATCCCCCACTCTCTCCCCAGTCTTTCCTATCTCTCTTCACTTTGAGCTATCTAATAAAGGCAAAAATGCCCCCAAAATAATGTAAAAGAACCCAAAAAACAAAAACAAGGTTATAACCAATAAGATTAACACATTTAGCCCCCCGCTCCCTTCTATCCACTAACCCCTGAGCCAATAGTGCAGTTGATTGACAATTGGGAGTGAAGCTCTCCTGCTCCAGAGTTTACCTCAGTTGGTCAGATGCCCAAGCCTCAAAATTTACATTGAAAGGAAAAAGAGCAATGGTGCTTTCGATATTGACAAGATTCTACCTATGTGGGCTTTAAGACAGAGAGAGAAAGAAGGAGAGAGTGTAAATTGTCTCCATGTGCAGGACTCATTGACATTATGCAAACAGAAACAGATACCTGTACATCCCAAGTAATTACACACACACACACACACACACAGAGTGTTTTACAGTCCAGCAGTGTCGGGCATAACCTGGCTTTGTGGTCAGCACCTCTACTAGCAAGTGCTTTATCTCTACAACCAGACACACACACACACACACATACGCACCGACACACAGACACACACACACAAGCCTCAGCAAAGTGTTTGGGTCAGGCTCCGGGCCAACTTTGTCGTTTAGCAGCCATGTCAAGAGCTGCACTTCACTGAAATATGGAGTGTATACAATATTTCACTCTGAGTGTGTGTGTCTGTCTACATTAGCGTGTGTGTGTGGGCGGGTGTAAGCAAGCCTGTGCCTGAGTGCATGTGCACGTGGGAGACAGCAGTTGCTGTTTAGAATGAGGTAATGCGGGGGGGGGCAGTCCTGATATGTCAGCGATGTAAACTCTCCCAGCTAGCAGCTCTACAGTTACTGGCTTACTGTCAGCTGTTTGACAGAATACAAGGGAAAAACACAACACACAAACTCCCTCTCTCACTCACTCTCCCTGTAGGACAAACATTAGAAATGACCCTTCTTTACACTTGGAATACAAAGGGATGAGATACCATCGTGTTAAATAGGCAAATTCATTCAAACGGGACCATAGCGTGGTTTTATTTGCATGTTTTATACTAGTAATATCTAAGTCATAACGCGGCCATGAGTATGTTCTGAATTTCCCTCCTCCTCTGTTTCAGTCATATAATGTCTATACATATATATATATATATACATACATCATTGTTTTTAGTTGTCGTTATTCATAACTGAAGGATAAAAAAAAGATATGTGCCTGCTCATATTTTCTCACCCGTCTACTTCGAGCAAGGGCTGGCAAAGACACAAAGCCCATAAATGCTACATCTTTGGAAAATCGTGATCTGAAAGAAGTGGGTTTTTGTATCTCCATTTAAGGTTAGGGTTAGGCATGAGGTCTCCGGAGTTAGGGTCAGTGTTTATAATAAACTTTGCAGTTGAAAATGATGTTGGCTTTGCAACTATGCCAGAAATTAAACATCAGAAAAGATAATAGGTGAAGGATAAGAGATAAGAAAGTTAGCTGTAGGCCCGCAGACATAATACAAGCATATGCACACAACCCCGTACATGAATACACACACACATTATGTCTTAAGAATCAAAGTTTAGATTGGTTTCACGCCAACACACAATCTCTTCTTCCCTCCTCCTCTTTACCTCTACACTACTATATTTCTCTCTTACTTTATGCTTTTTTCATTCCGTCTATTCATAGTTCTGATTCTGTCTCTCTTGTCATATTTCTCTCTCTATCTCAGGTCCTGTCCTCCTCCCGCTCTGTGTGAGTGATGAGGAGTGCTAACTAAGCTCAGATATCTTTTACTGCCCCCACCCCACAATCCGTCATCCCCACTGTAAAGAAACCGGTGCAATTTAAGAGTGGGAGGATGAAAGTACACACAGAGGAAGATGTGAAAACTCTCTGGATGCACTTAGCCGGATCTACAATACAGTGCTTCCATCTTTACTGGTTGATAGAAGTGTGATTAGTTGTGCTCAAATGAGTGTTTTAAAGCCGTGTTTGTCAACTTGCGGGTTGGGGACCGGGAAGGGGACCACAAGATGCTCTGACAGACATGGGTCATGGGCAAGGAACCCCCTAAATAGGCGAATCATGTGTTATGTCATATACTACATGGCGACACACTGTTTTTAAGAATAAACATGTGACATTCAGGTGTTTTGCCTATAAGTGGTACACAAATCAGGTGAGATTGTAATGCATCTGGTGAATTTAGCAACAGCAATAGTTCAAAAACGTTTGCACTTATATCTTACAACCAATGTTGTAAGTCCAAGGTAACAGTCACACTAAGACATCAACTCTACTTACAAAAAGCGAGCAGTAACTGCTGCAGTACATTTATGGTTGACATTAAATTAATAAATAAAAATGATTTTGGATGTGGGCATTACAACCATTTAGATACATGCGTTCAAGTTGACATCCTGTTCTTCCACTCCGTCTGATATGATGCAAACGCAGCAATCGACATCATTTACATGTCATTTACCTAGGTGATTGGATTGCAATCAGATCGAGCAAAACAAGATGAAACCCAGTTCTAAATGCACCCAAAATGCATTAATGCATCACCCAAACAAAGGTGGTCAAGAGACACATTTGGCCACATTAACAGCAAAGTGTAAAATGCATCTCCAATCCACATGTAGCACCTATGTAAATGGCTAGAATAAAAACACACTTGTCAAAAATGGATAGTAAGTATACTCAAGTATGGGGAAGACACACATTCTAACTCCGCCTTAACACCTGGCATCGACTCATATCCAGATTGTGTCCAGATATCGTTTAGCTGGATTACATTTACACCTTCTAAACCTAAAATGTGTCTCATGCATCCATATTGTGAACGGATTTGTCTTTCCCTCGCAAAATGCAAATTCATGTCACTTCCCCTCATACGTCCTAGGGATTTTTGTATGCATTTTTTCTTATTTTTTATAACAGAGGAAGAGATCATCTTAGACAATATACATATCATGCATGACAGCGAAGAAGAAGGCTGCTATTTTTCTTAGTTTATTTCCATTACAAGAAGTTTACTTCCCATGTACACAGTTCCTATATGTGGATTGAAGACGCGTTGCATTTACACTACCTGTTGATGTGGTCAAATGCATCTCAGTTTGAGTTATCAGATATTCAATGCATCTTGGGTGCCTTTATACCTGGATGTTATGTGTTTTTGCTCGATCCCAGGATGCATGTTAATTCCAGGTGTAATGATGGTGGCTAAACATCTTCAAAAGTACAGGGGGAAATGCAGAAACTGTCACTTACCATTCTTCCTCTCTCTGATTGGCAGCAGGTTGGGGGCAGGCTGCAGGGACAATTCTTGCAGCTCATTGGCCACAGCCTCACTCTGAGGGCTGGGGGCGGGGCCACCGGCACTTGATCCCTCCCCTAACTGGGGCTCCATGGCTACCAGGGAGACGGAGTGAGGCTTACTTAGTGAGGCAGACCTGGGAAATGAACAAACACACATACACAGACACACACACACACGTGATTAACTGTCACAGTTCATTTTGTCTCATGTTCCTTGTCGGGTCTTTCCTTGCATCGCAAGGTTAGAGGTTCCTCGCTTTCAGTCCTTCTCTACAGAGTATGGCGGGTTCCTCAGAGAGAGAAGACATAAGTGGTAATGGAGGAACATCAACAATTCAAACATTACTTCCAAACATTACATCACACCTTAGTGCTCCTATCATACTCCCTCACTCTGTCTCTCTCTGTACCTCCACCTCTCCCTCTATATACACCTCATCTATACACAGACCATGTCTGTCCTTGCAGGGGACAGCTACCTCATTACTGATGCCACCAGGCAGTCTCTCTTTTTGCCTGCTAGCATTCCAAAATTATTAATTCTTACAGACCGTCAAATATGTAAAATATAACATCATGACAGACTAACAGATATACAAAAAAGATGTTTAGATTCAGTTCACCAAAAATAAGACAAATGTAGCTAAATGAAAATTGGGCCTTATTGCTATTTTTCTTTTGTCCCACTTAGTTCTGCCTCTGTGTGAATCTATACTCTCTCTCTCTGTATCTACCCCCTCTATCCCTCCCTCCATACCCCCCACGTGAATCATCCCGTTACCCTAGCCTTGTCACACACACGCCTCCTTCTATCTTTCCCTCCATCTCACTCTCCAATCTTCTCTCTCTCTGTCTTGAATGACCCATTCCTAGTTATATGAGCCTGTAGTTAACAGTGAAGACATAACGGAGGTAACGGACACTTCGGTGTCCCTAACCCCAATAATGGCTCCGCCGCTCTGTCGTCATGGCAACCCGCCATAAACAGGGAGAGTTGTTGGGCCGCCGGGGCCACTGAGCCGCTGTGGTAGAATGCAACGCCACAACACTCACCATGGCAACGCCTTACATAATCAACCACTGGCTACCCAGGGAAGAAAGGTGTGTGTGTGTGTGTGTGTGTGTAGGTGGAGGGGGGGGCAGACAATCAAGTCAATTTACTTTAATTTTTAATGTTACAAATGGCTTTTGGTATCAAATGTTAGTACTAGGGAAATTCTCTGATAACAATACCCCATTGTAGCCTTGTAGCCTGGGGTTGGCACAATCTCTGAGACCAGTATCAGTATCCAACTATTCATGCATACCTACATCACACTATGATTTACACTATGATTTAGTCAGTCATTGCACCAGATAGGCTACATAAAGACTGACCCCTCTTGTATCAGTGTCATTCAAGGTGCTTATCATAACATCAATAAATCATTACCATATTCATTTGGAGACATTAATATATGTACCATAAACAAATGAGGCCATCACCAAGAAGATTGGCAGCATCTTCCTTGTGTGCCAGTGCCACTGGGTCGAATTCCAGGGGAAATGTGCTGTACCGCTTTACAGCACAAAGTTCTATTGTTTTATGGCACAAAACAGGAAAAGGCATGCTGTTCTTCCAGCCCAATAAAGCTAAAGCTTTCAGAGCTTCTTGCAATGGCAGAATTTGGATCAAAAACTATTTTCAATTTTCAACTCTTACCCTTCTTCTTGCTCTTCTAAACAAAGGCACGCGGAGTGACACCAGGGAGTGGGAGGCGGGACAATATAGCAATATCCTCATGTGACAGGAAGCAACAGAGTTTATGGGAAATGTGGTCCATTTTCAGAAACACTAGCACTAACAATACCACTGGTGGAATTTACCTCTGCCTTCATCAGCTATCTGTGCTGACCCTAAATAGGACATTTTTATGCACTACGTCCTCCTGCTGTGACAAGCCTCTTCCACGTCGCTGGGTATCATGTCATGGTGGCTGCAACCTGAGACCTGCCACTGATTAACAGAGTAACTACAATCAGAGCAGAGAACTTATGCCCCCCCTCTCCTTCCCCCTCTTCTCCTCTGTCATTTACTATATCCACTCTGCCTTACTCCTCTTCTAATCCTCTTCTAATATAACACTTTGCATTTCTCTCCACAGATACTTGTCAAGCTGCAGCCACTGCTTGTTCCAGTGGTAGCAAATTGTATCATATATCATATCATCACTGCCGGCATTGGGGTTCATTCTAAAACACTCTAAGCAATAAGAAAAAAATGTATCTGTTGTTCACTGCTCAATATTTAGAAATACAGATGATTGTACCATCAAATATGTTACATTATGTGAGCTAATAAGAATAATAATCCATAGTAAATTATACATTGATGCCAGAAATCATTTCTTAAGAGTGACAAGCATGACACAGTATGACTTACTACCTTACAGTCACACTACATGATACCAAGCCTATAGGACAATGCAACATTTTTATTGCATGAACACTTAAGTCAAAATCTATAACCGTTGCCCAGTACTCTATGTGACCTTCAGTGAATGGCCTATAACGCTGTCACACTACTTGAAAAGAAAGGAAAAAAAATATCTCATTTCGCCTTCCCGATGCAGGCCCAAACAGGTTTGTGGTAATGTGCCATGTCCGCTGCCATGGCAACTGATCTAAGGCCCTGGGTCCCCCCCCCGGGTACACTGAAGCCTGATGGTCCCTCCTCTTCCTCTACTCTTCTCTTTCCTCCGCTCGACCCAGAAACACACTGCTGCCTGCCCGAGAGTCTGGCCTATAAGTAGCACCTCTGTTTCTGGAAACCCTCTGAGAGTGGCTGACTGCAGTCAGGTTGATTGAGACGCTCTGAGAAAAGCTTCTCCATCACAAAAGCATCATTTTAGTATGGCTGCAGACTGCCTGGCATACACAGAACAGAGGGAGTGGTGAATATGTGACTTGGCCTAGTACACACAACCCATGGTCTGATGGGTCAGGACCTGACATGTGTCTGATTTCAAAGCAGCTGGCCCCTGTGACATAGACAAAGCCTCATCACAACACCAGCCAATCATACCCTAAGCTAGATCTATAAGAGGTACTGTTGGGGGTTACGAGAGGCAGTATTGGCTTAATTTAGCTCTAGACTATCCTTGTGTGTTTGTGTTACAATGTAAACAATGTATTCAATGCAGACTATTCAAACAGTTGTGCTTGTATCAACCCAAAGAGCAAAACATAGCCTTGCCTTGCATAGCTTTGTCAGTAACAACACAAATAAGCAAAAGCAAACAAAAAAACAGCCGCAAAGATAATCAGAATCTACAAGCCACTTGGAAACACCCTGGCACACTTATCAGTGAAATAGTTTGACTGTATGAAATTAGAAATCCATCAAGAATTAGGGTAGATAATATTGATAATAAATGTTAAAACAACAACCTTTGACAAAAAGAGGAGATATGAAGATAATCTATCTGACAGCGTATCACAAAGCTGCTGCTGTGCATATCTGGTCTTCATTTCCAGTTAAACAAGCTCCTAGGGATTTCCATCTCACTGAGAGAGAGACAGAAATTGTATCAAATCTATACAAGAGATACATAAATTCTTACTCGTCAAGCAACTGGCTATGGTGTCCTTCAAAACAATTGTGACCAGAAGATTGCTGGTTCAAGTCCCTGGCTAAATGGGAAAAGCTGGGCAGGGAACATGAATGCGTAAAACTCTCTGTCCCTCAGCAACAACCTTCAAGGTGCTATTGAGCAAGGCACTTAACCCCCAAACACTCAGTGAAGATGCTTACTGGGCAGAAGTGGTAGAAGACCATGGCTGTCCTGGGCTGCTCCCAGGTGTGAATGTTTGTAACTGTATGAGTATAAAGTAGGGTGATACTGAACAAGCACGCATGTTGTGACATCTCTGTATCCCATGGCTCTACATGTGCAGAGGATTTTTTTTTTGGGGGGGGGGGGACCAACCAACCGACAGAGTGTCTTATACTAGCTGCTGATTGCAGCCATGTGAATCCAAATGAAAATGTAATTTAGGCCTCCTTCAAATAATCAGTTAATATCAGAGATCATATGACACATTATGTTATCATCTTGTTATTCTGGTGTTATGTTGTATTATTGCATTATGACTGTGACTGATCACATGGTGGCTGATGTTTAATGTATTTGCCTAACCTGCCTTGCCAACTTTACCGCAATGGGTTCTGCCTTTCGTTGTGACATCCTCCATGATCACATTTATGGTTAATATGTTTGTAAAGTCAATAAATAAATATGATGATGGACGCACTCATATTTTAGCCTATAGCCAAATTATAGATCCCACATCCAACAGGGAGTTAAGCAAGGTGAAAAGCACACTGTCAGTCAGGGAGTGTGTTCTCCTCATTTCACAGGACATCAGCCACTGCTCCACTTTGCACTGAAGGCTTTATTCATGCTAATCTGACCCAGTTTTAGTGAGTGCGTGGGAGTGTATGTGTGTGTGAGAGAGTGGGAGAGAGGCAGAGAGAGAGAGAGAGAGAGATAGAGAGAGAGAGAGAGAGAGAGAGAGAGAAAGAGAGATCTCATACACATACAATACTCCGTGGACAATCGCGCTTCCATGGTACTTGTGTGAGGTCTGTAGCCAGGAGTGTGCCACAGTAATCATCTTGCCACTAACATACTGTACTTAATGCTGCTGCTACTTCACCATCACCTGCTTGAACCACATATTCAGGCATGCTGTGCAGACAGACACATAAAGAATTCCTGTGCAACTACTTCTGAGAAGAATGAACACTTACAAAAAAACATAATTTAATGCACGTTTCTCCATGGCTTGCACACATTGTGTGGGTTTATGTCTGAAACTACTACAAGCTAGAAGCCAGAGGGTTCCTGGGAGTCCTCAGCAAAATGAGGAATAGAGTTTAGCACAATGAGAAACTGTATAGAAGAATGATAGTTTTGATCATAGGTTCCACTGCCCTATTCCAGTTATAGCCAACTGGAAACAGTTATTAACTTCTGTACTAAATCATATTTAACAACTGAAATCCTCTTCCTTGGGGCACAGTCTTATCAAATTGTGCTCCGTGGTCTGATGCGTGTCTGTGAAAATGTTTTGGAAGCCCTGGGCTAGGCAACACTAGTCTAGGGGCAGCTGTCAAGATGGGCTTGGTAGTTGTAGCAGTGCGTTATGCACAAGTAACAAACAACATGCTAATTGCACTGGCATTATGTAATCCAGCATGCAGGCGAGTCCGTTGGAGGCTATAATGCAAATACGTACCTTGGTATTATCTTGTTGCCCTTGCGGAGTCCACATCATTGTCCATTTCAAAAGAATGACACCCAAAAAGACAAGTGGGGATCTTAGCTAGCCTAGCTACGCTAACTGACAAGTACAGCTTGTTTGACAGACCACTGTCAAACAAGCCAGAATGGAAAAATAACATTTCCTGTTATAACTTTCAAAACAAAACCCTTATAGGGAACATAATTGCGAAGTACTGGAGTAATACTTTTGTTTTGAAGGCACAATCCCGTATCTTCCGGTATAATTGCGGCTATCTGTGGCTAGCTTGACGCAGCTTCTTGACAGTCTCTCCTCCGGCTGCGGTCACGCCTCCTCACGACGGAGACAGGCTGCACTCGCTCAACTTATGGTGCGAGCACAAAAACGGTTATTACACGTACTGACGGCAGAGAGCTTTTATTGTAAAAAAAAAATGCATTTGTATTCGATAATGCGGATAATGTATATTTATTCTATGGAAAGTTTTCGAGCTAGAAAACGTGAAGTGAACACAAACTACGCGACTCGAGCTGAGCTGATGCTGTCTGGCGCGTCAAAAAGATGCGCTCGTCATACCGGTCTATATGGGACAGCCCGGGATGGCGGAGTTATACGAGGTGAAACCAAAAGGGGGCATTTCAACAAGTAAAATCTCCGGCCATTTGGTCAACTATGCCAGTAGAACCAGACCAACAGCCGTGAATGAAGCATCCATTGCTGGTATAGCTACTGTAGGGATTTTTTTTTTTATCTTACCAAATAATTAAATCCTGACCATCTAATTAAATTAATTTCCCCGGCCATCTGACATTTGTATTGAATGATTGAATTTATTGAAGCTTAAACTAATTATAGAAATCAAACTCATGATGCACTTACCAAGGTTTTATCCTATTAAAACCATATTGCATTGAAAAGACCTAGATATTTAGTTTTCTTGAAGATATTAAATTGATACTGGTCTCTTGATTTGTTCTGATTTGACTTGCTGTTCTACATTTAGACTTGACATTAATGACATGGACTTGACTTGGACTTCAAATCTACATTCAGACTTGGGACTTCACTTAAGACTTGTGCCTCAGTTCGGCTTGGGACTCAAGCAAAGTTTACATAGTCAGGGAAAACCAGTCCCATTAGCCATGGTTATTTTATGCCATAAGACTATGTTTCTATGTAGTGATGTAGTGGTAAATAAAAAGGAGGGTAAACTCTGACCTGCAGTTGATGATCATATAAGGCAAACAACCACCAATGTAAACTAAATTGACTTTATTTTACGAAAAGCATTCATTTATGCTTTTTTTCCCCCTTAAATGTCCCTCTACTGATATAACTGACACCAGTTTGACACTTGCTATCACGTTTACTATGAATTAATGTCATATACATTTCAAGAGGTGGAAAGTAAGTACATTTACTCAAGTACTTTACTTAAGTATATGTATTTTGAGGTAGTGGCACTTTACTTGAGTATTTCCATTTTGTGAGACTTTATACTTTTACTCCACTACATTTCAGAGGGAAATGTACTTTTTACTCCACTACATTCTTTTATTTCATTCTAAGCGTAGTTGTGTGATTTTTTACAACAGATAATGGCCATGAAGCTGTTTAAGCTGTTTCTGTGAGTTTCACTTGTAAAAGAAGATTCATACACTTACACATGACAAAGACTCACAATGTTTATTACCAGATATTTTTGGCATACAGGCACGGGTAAAAAATAGAAAACATCTCCTGATTTTGTACACTTTGCATTTACAGTTCAATCACAGCGGTGTGTGTGTAAAACAAGTTCAGCACTATTCTGTCATCTTTTCCTCCTCTTCCTCATCTTTATTTTCCCTTTCCTCCTCCTCCTCTTCCTCCTCCTCCTCTTCTTGGACATCTTCATCTTCCTCGTCATCGTTATCAAAGTACTTTTCCTCTGCATCTCTGCTCACTATGTCCAAGTTGTCATAATCCGGGTTCTCATCCACCTCACTGCAATATATGAAGGCACACACAACTTCAAAAGCAAAATTCAACAATATATTTGGTCATGAGAGTTATCAAAAAGTTAGCTAAGATCAAATGGTGTACCTTGTACTTTGACCATTTTGTGTACAGGGGAAAGTAAAAAGAGAATTTCCCTATGAGGATCAGCAAAGAATCACATTACTCATTAGTATCCTGCTGATCCATAGGGCCCTCTGTGCTCGTACTGCTAAGTGTGAATGCCCGGTCAGTGGTGGTGTGGCTGACCTGTAGTTGAAATCCTTGTCTTTGCCATCCAGGAAGCGCTGGTGCATCTGACTGACGAACTCCTCCCTGAGCAGAGCCTTCTCCTCTGGGCTAGGCTCCCACCCCTCCTCCTTTACTCCCTCATCTGCCATAGGAGCACATGGAGAGAAATACACGCTTGATGACAGAATGGGGAGGGAGGGAGAGAAAGACAGACTCTGCCTCCTCACTCGACCAGCGGGAACACAGAGACACATGCTGACTGTTGCTGAGTGAAGGGGAAGAAGGTGAGAGAGAAATATACAGAGAGAGAGAGAGAAAGAGAGATGGCCAGAGCATTTTGTCCTCTGGGCTGGGCTCCAGTGTATTCTCTCACCATCCTCATCCTCGTCTTCCTCCTGCGCGCCCTCCTCTCTCTCCTGCTCCTCCTGCAGCCGGTTCTGGATGAGACGCTCCTGGTAGGAGTCGAGGAGGATGTGGGCAAGACCCCCCGCGCCTCCCCCCGGGCCCTCTGCTCCTCCGTGTGCTCCTCCGTGCGCGCCTCCCTGCATGGCCTCCAAGGAGCGCTCCAGCAACTACAATGTCAATTTCAAAGGAATCAGAATTAAAAACTAAACTACATCTTCCCAACCCTGTGTAAAGACGAGCTAAAACTAAAGTGGAAATTGGCATTGAAAATAAAATAAAAAAAAACAAATGGTAAAAGTATGATAACCCCGGTGCTGCATCATCGCCTCTCACCTCCTCATCGGTCAGGTACTGGCCGATGTACTGCTCATACAGCAGGGGCTCCCTCACCCGCATCTGCTCCTCGCTGAAGTACTGACCCTCTGGGAGAGGGGGTCGGCCCGGGACGGAGGGATGGCGGGATGGGCAGATAGAGAGAGACCACAGAGTTTATGAGGGTGGTTTTAATGTGATGGGAAGCAAGAGATACTGGCTCTCCGTTTGGCAAGTTACTACATCAGCTAGGGCCGGGTGTCGCTAGGATTTTACCAATTCCAGTGCCACTTTTGCTTCTTCTCACCAATCCAATTCTTTATCGATTCCCTTATTGATTCATACTGTATACAATTTCAGGGGTAAAAGACTACATACAGCTTTAGTGGAGTTAACTTTGTTTTATTACTCAAGACAGACATTGTTGTGTAGACTTACTCCTGTCTCCGAATGACTTTTCAAACCAGCTAAGGCATATTTGGCATAATGCCTTATTTTAGAGAAGTTATTGGAGGTCCACATCACAAATATTTGCCACTGACTGTGTTTACCACTTTACTAGGTCCTTCAAGCGCACTCTACCCGTAATTACAATATTTCCAACAGCACTTGGAGGCAGCATCTGTTTGCTAGCACGATGCAGGACAAGTACGGCGAGTCTAGGAGATAATGAGGTAAATATTGGACTTTTGGGCCCACAGAGCAATCTGTGGGGCTTCAGAATACATGGATTATGCTGCACGAGCTGTTAGGAGTAATTTTATGGTCTTTTTATTTGCTGTTTTTGGAACTCTGCCACGGAGCTGCTCAGCTGCACTGCCCAACTCGCTGTGTGTTTTATATGGACTTACAAACTTCACCGGTGTTTCGACTGACATGAGGGTGAGTACGTACATGTGACCCGCCAGTGTCAAAGTCCACCATTGTTTGTGATTGACAGCACACCGGAGGGTCAAATAGGTTGTTCCGCAGCTACTGGAGAAGCATCCAGCTGTTCAAAATGCTTAATGATCAATAACAGGTATCGTTAATGCGGTCGCTTATCGATTCCTGGGACTAAATTGGAACCGGTTCTCGATACTGAGCCCTAACATCGATCCCTAGTGATGTAGTGCAGTGATAATGAGTGTTGACTGAGGAATAGAGAATAACCAAGTGCATGGTCAGAGGTCTGGAGTCTCAAACCTACCCCTCTGCAGGGCCCTGAGGGCAGCGTAGCGCTGGTTTCGGACCCTGGTCCTGTCGGTGCATCCTGCAGTTCGCCTCTGTATCACTCTGCTGTAGTGCTGGGCCCGTGGGTCAGAGCTGAGGTGGGCGAACGCCGCCAGATGCTGGGGCTTCAGGTAGGCCTGGAAACGGGGGAGGGTAGATCATGTTTGACGCAATGACCTGTATTTTACTCAGGAGCTACTTTGAGTAAGTGTGGTTATCTAGAAACTGGGAGCACCTGGGCCCAGTGCTCCCAGGCTTTAAGAACAGGCCACCCCAGTTCTCAGGGGGAACTCTCTCCCCCTTAGACATTCTTTTGGTTGGCGTTTGTTATCTTTCTCCTAGGTTACACCATTCAACACCCACAACAGACACACTTTCACTTATGCATCTTTTACACAGCTGACAGTACAGACTCCTCCACATTCCATAATGTGCTTTGCTGCTTTATTACTTTCGCTATTAAAAAATGTAACAAGCTTCTTCCTTCTTCCTTCAACTGCGGTGCGTCTCCCTCCTTTGTCACAGCTTTCAGAGCCGGGCTGTGACAGAAGTAGCAAGTTAATAATCTAGTTATTGTACTTATGGGTAATGCTACATTTCCAAGTGTTTTTCAAAGTCAGTATTTTCACTTGCTTTAGCTGCTTTTTTTAGGTAATTTTCCAAACAAATACTCACTCTGACTTCAGTTCAGAAACACTTTAGGTCATCATGATCTGACAAATATCCTGTACTCTTGGTTGTGGAGTGAATTGTGGTGCAATGTTCAGAAACACATATGAATACTAATCAAAATAACAAATATTTTTGACCTTCCACAAACAAATATTTTGGTACTTCTATCATGCTTCCAACACAATTCAATTACTATCATAAAACAAGAGGCACTTCAGCTGCCTTATGTTGTGCCATAATCAATGTAATATATTAAACATAACCATATGCTAATGAGGCAATTCATTAAGATAATAAACACATATTTCTATGTAAACATACTTGTCTTCACATAACGCAGTTTTTCCTCATGCCATGGTAGCAGGACACACGATTTATGGTTGTGCATGTCTCAATATGCCTACTACTGTTGTTTAGCTTTCAAAAGGGCATTTCAGCCACTGGTTGAAACATACACACATATATATACGCACATTTAACACACACACACACACACACACACACACACACACACACACACACTGACCTGAGCCCTACCTGGTACCTCTCCAGGAACACCAGTGGCTTGCTCCTGTACTGCTGCAGCAGCTCCTCTGTGCGCTGATCTAGGCTCAGTTCAGCGTCTCCTATCTGCTGGCTCTTCACTTGGGTCCGGCTCAGTGCCACTGCCTCCACCATAGCCCTCACACAGCTGGACACAACCTGGGGCTGGGTGGCATGGGTTTTGACAGGACAACACAAAAAATGTAGGAAATAACAGGGGATGAAACGTGGCTGTGGTGCCAAAAAAGCCCCAAACCTCTGAAACAATAGTTGATCGACAGAAATCAACGTTATTGTTCTCACCTGGTTGTCCTGCCGAGGCTCTTTGGTGTTTGTAGACCTGTTCAACTCGAATCCAAGTGATGGTGTCTGCTGCACCCTCGGTCGGCAGACAGGTGCTTGGTTCGTCTCACCACTCTCACACAGACTCGGTCGTGGTTTAGGTGGAGGCTCGATCTCTCCCCACATGACTAACGGTTTAGCCACCAGTTAACCAACGTTAACGCTAACCTGGAAAGCTTGTTGAAAGAGGTTAGCTAATGATAGCTAACACTCCTTGTCAGTTCAGATGACCTAATGTAACGGTAATTTATATGTCGTTACAGATATGGGAAAGGGGTGGTGAATTTATTTAAAAAAAAAAAAGTGCTGTGTTGTGGGCAGAATCACATGAAAATACATTTAATAATAATAATAAAAAAAACAATTACATTTTACCTAGCTTTCACGTTTCGCAACCATATTGGTCCGTCACTGTTATTGTTCCCCCGCATTCGCTGCTTCTTCTTTAGTTTTGAGGCGGTTGACATCTAACTGAAAGGTGCATTACCGCCACCTACTGGGCTGGAGTGTGGGTAGAGACTTGGATTATCGAGACTCTTGAACTAGATTCTGTTTATTAATGTATATGTGCTGGGATACAAACGGGGATGAATGGTATGTGTTTATGTATCTATGTATATCTGTATGGTGTGGTTATCTATGTTTCTGTACATGTACTGGCTGTGAAAACAAATTTCCTGCGGGACAATAAAGACTATATCTATTCTGTCTCTGTCAATAGAACATAGAACACACACACACACACACACACACACACACACACACACACACACACACACTCATTGGGAATTCCTGAGGTCTGCAGAACCAAAAAAAAAACAAAAAAACAGGCATACAGAGGTTTATTGATCTTAATGCAGAAAGAGAGAGAACAAGCCAGCCTTCAAACTATCAGCCCTTGGGAAACTTTGGGGAAATGAGCAAACATTTGAAAGTCTACAACAGCCCCCCCTACATATATAATATTTATATTATATGTCCTTTCTGCTGGCTTTACTTGGGTGTTGCTCAATGCTACTGCCTCCACCATAGCACTCAAACAGCTGGACACAACCTGGGGCTGGGTGGCATGGGTTTTGACACAACAACACAAATGATAATGATAGGATAGAATGATAGGATGTTGTATACAAAGTATACAACATCCTATCTGCTTCCTCCCTCCCTCCTGTAACTCCTCACTCCAAACTAGGCTTGTGCATGAGAGGGACAAACTTAATAAATTCCAAATCTTTTACGCAGCTCAATCTAGTTGTAACTAAAACATTCACGACTGACTGACCTTACTTGTGCAGTTCGGACAATTGGACGGACAATTGAATCGAACAACAAAACAACTGGCCTCCAGTATTCAATTTGGATTATGGCTGTTTCCAAAGACCTGAGCCTGAGGTTCCAAGCACAATGTGATAAGACAGATAGACAAAACATTACAGAGGGTAGAAAGACACACACAAAAAGTGACATGTTGTGAAGATCAAACATGCAGTCTAACAGCGGCTTTTGTGTTGGCCCGTGACTTCTGTCAAGTTCATCTTTTCATTGCTGGAGTTGTTCACAACGGCCAAACTTTCTATTATTTGTCCTTGATATGATGACTAATGACTTTGGAAAGGACAAGTCTGGATTTGAACCCACAACCTTCCACATGAAAGGCTGGTGCTCATGTCATTATCATGCCAAATGATATTGCACAAAAATTGCACCAGTGGTGTATGAAATATCATATTTGGGTTCAAAATTTTCACCTTTAATTATAGCCTAATGAGGCCATTCAATATAATTGATTGATTCTTATTTATTTTGAAGCATTTTGAACAGCTATATGCTTCTCCAGCAGCTGCGGAACAACTTTTTTGACCCCCCGTGCAAGGGCGTCACTTTGTGTTGAAAAGTGGTGGGGACATAAGGGCTCAGATGAAAAAACATTTTTTAAACGGTCTTCAACATATGCGATTTTAGGCAATGTAACAGGGGGATATGGTATGAGGTCAGAGTAGATAATTACAGTGAGAATTGTATAACAGCGCATCAAAAGGCCTAGGCTACTACAGAGTCGACAATACTAAAATACTCAGCATAAAAGGCACAACAACGTCGACCGTACAAGTACAGTCATCCATATGCATCACATCCACAGCTGCAACACCATGTCAATCGAACAATGCCAATATCACATCTGTAGAAAGCACCAGTGCATGTCAGTCAGCCCAGCGATAACAATATCCAATATCACTGCCCTAAATTATGACAAGGTAGAAACAACTGAAGGAATAACGTTTACAATGTTAGCTAAAGATAATAAATCATCCTTATCTTTAGATGGTAAGTTATACCTTGTTGGTTAGATGCTGCACACTTTTTGTTTTAGAGAAACAGAGTGTTCACGAGTCAAGTTCAACCAATCATGACTAAGCATAAGGTTTAAATATCGATATGTGAGAACATGAATTAAACTGGAGCAGGGATTAGATTATTTATATTTATTTATCCATATTAATTTTAAAACAAACTCAAATCATTGATTTGATTTTTTATTAATTCTTTTAAAATTCCACACAATTAATTCATACATTTCACACAATTAAACTCAAATACCACCCCTGTCAATCTCCTCCACTAGGGGCCGCCACAGGATAATCAATCATAGAAAAGTACAGTAGCTAGCTACACACACAGACTGTAAAAAGAAATATGGAAGTAGTCACCGTGATGTCACCCATTGGTTTGTGGAGTCCCGTTTTGAAGCTAAAAGTTGGGGATTACGTGTTGACAAGTGTGCAGCTAGCACGAGAGGGGTTTCCCACAGAGCCACAGCGCCGCCTGCTATTGGTCCGTGATCAGCGAGCTGCGCGATCACTGGACAGGTGACCTGTCAATCACACCCCAAAGCACAGTCTGCTTTATCGTCTATTTTACTCTAAATGGGACCATAATTTACAAAATGAACATCATGCTGTATTGAAGAAGACTTGAACCTAGCGATTGAGACCATAAATTCATTAGGAAAGTGTTTACTGAGGTAATAAATCAAGTGAGAATAGGGTCATTTTCCCATAGACTTCTATACAATCGGACCTCTTTTTGCAGCCAGTGGAGTCGCCCCCTGCTGGCCATTAGAAAGAATGCAGGTTTAAGGTTTATTGTGCAAATAAACAAAGCGTTCTCATTTGTTAGTTAACATTTCTTGGTGCCAGCTATTTTTCAGAACATTTTTAACAAATTATGCTTTTAAAAAGTGATGGGGACAAAATCGGCCATTTCAAAAAGTGGTGGGGACATGTCCCCAGTGTAAATGACACCTATGCCCCCGTGATACGCGCATCAACACAACATTTTCACGAGAGCGAGCCCACGTCCCGGTCTGCCTCCACCACATCCCTGCTGTGTCAGCAGGGATGCGGTTAAACCTGCATCCACTGGGTGTTTCTCCTCCTGTAGTGCAGGAGAAGCACTATGTGGCCATAGTCTGTCTGTAAAATTATTACGAATTAGAAAAATGTTCCCTGATTGCACATACAAAATAATGCAATTTATATAGTGACATACTGCTTTTTAGAACTCTAAATTGCATATGACAGGCACAAGAAAGGACCACCACTTCTACTATCTAAAAAGCTCCTCTAAAAATAAATGACAAAAAAAGTTTATAGGTTATTGCATGCACAACGATATTGGCCAACTGATTTGGGCATCGCTTTGTCATTACACCCACCAACCCACCCACACACACACACACACGCATACGCACACGCCTTATAGGTCTGTGTGATTGAGTTGATTTCATTTAGGACCCTTCCACCCCATGTTCATTTTATCACTCATTTTCTGCAGCAGCTCAATAACTGTGTTCTGACTGGAGCAGAGCTGCTCCAAAGCTGTGGTGATCTTGTGCTGTGAGTCAGAGATCTTTTGCAGGCTGTTAACCATGATGATCTCCCTCCTCTCACGCCTCCTGTCTTGGGCCTTGTCTCTGCCACCACAGTACTGGCTACCGGAGAACCTCAGCTTTCTCTTTCTGCTGAAACTATGGGTCTTCTTTTTGGGGTTGTGAGGCACTTGAGCAGAGCAGTGGGATGCAGACAGGTTTGGGATTGAGGAAGGAAGGCAGGGACTTTGTGATTTGGGCAGCAGAGTATTTGTTGGTAGATTGTCATTGGTGTTTCCAGTAGCAACGGCTTGACCGTTGCCTTCAGATCCTGACTTAACACAACGTCTCTGTCCTCTCTCCATTTCGGTCCCCGCCTCTCTTCTCTCCCCTTGTCTCTCCTGCTCTCCACTCTGCTCTGTTTGCAGCTCTCCATCTTCTGTCTCTTCCTGGTTTTCTGTGATCTCTTCATGCTCTGTGGGTAGAAGAAGACATGATGAAATTAAAAAAAAAGATATTCAAATCAATCCTTGAAGTATATTCATAAACGAACACATTCAGGGAAAACACAAAAAAATGTATTTGATGCAAACCTTTGATCGTGTTGACACGCAATACATTTGTGTCTTTTGCACTGACTGACAGGAGAGGGCAGGAGCTGAGGTTTGGAGTCTGATTGCTGGTTGATGCAGAATCTCCGGCTGCATTGTGGATGTTGGGTTTGACATCTGGGGGTGAGGTCTGAGTTGCAACAGCAGGCATGGACAGAGGTGTTGCAGAAATCACTGTTTCAGTGTTGACTTCTTTCTCTCCTCGCTGACTTCCCTCCTTTCCTCTCAATCTCTCCATCTCCTCCTCTCCGTTTTCTTCAACACCTCTACTGGAGACAAAGATGGGCGTACTTGACATCTGGTTGGCATCAGCGTCTATGTGTGCTGTGACAGAGGCGTCATCTTTTGCTGAACCATCCTCTTCCTCTCCCCTCTCTTCTTCACTATAGTGGATGGTCTCCATTCCATTGTCTCCATCCTCATCCAATGGCATACAGCTACTCTCTATTCAAAAATAAAACTTAAGTATTACATCATATCAGAGCAGAATCACTTTAATTACAAAGTTAAATAATATACAGGAATTTGTTTTGATGATTTTGGTCTGTCATCATGTTGACAGACAGACTAGACCAGTTACAATTAGATTGTGTTAGAATTAACTATTGGAATTTATCAGCAGGCAGGTGACACTATGCTAAAACCATTATAAACTCTATGAACAATCTGTGAAAATTCTTAATAGAAAACCTACCATCACTGTATTATCAATCAAAAGTATAAATTATTTACCTCTGACAGTTTTCTGTTTTTTGCAGATTCATGCTAACAAAACATTTTGGCTAACAGGCTACTGTTATACTAAAAGACAGCTAACCTACTGCAGCTTAGCAATACAGCAGAGTGGATCTATTCTTATCAATACACTGGATTAACAAGGTGGTTATCCTGATTATTCCAGGACTTTAATAACTTCAACTACAGACTACTGATGCTGCACAGCTAACTAGGCACTGTGGGACTGGACAGCATCTGTACTTGTCTGTGCATTTGTTTCATACAAACAAGTACAGTGAGGCAGTCCTCTATCTGTTTTGGTTGAGGCTCCTCCTTTGTGCCACGAGTCAGTCCTGCACATTTTGTGCCAAATCGCAAATAGAATAAACACATAGAAAACAACAAAAACAATAAACCACTTTTCACTGCTACTGTCTCATTTTTCTGCAGCCATACTATGCTATCAAAATTAATTTGAGAACAAGCAAATAGTAAACATGTATATGAAATTGTATAAGTATTTTCGTATGGGACAATGAAAGGACAGATTGATCATATATTTCTGTTGCCTACTCTCCTCAGAATTAGGCTTACAAGTTATATCTTGAAATGTAGTAACTGTAATTGTCCTGTTTTTACTCAATACAGTACAAAATATAAGAACTACAATACGCAATAAATACAATCCTTACATTACACAATGTACACTACAATACAATTTATAATGCAATATACAATATAACATACAACACCAGGAGCATGAGTGTTATGAATAATATAAATGCTAAATGATAAGTGATATATGGTATTGCACAGTAGGTAAGTGGTAATATGATATAAGTAGTCAACACTGAGGCACAGTGGTAGTGCAGTGATGATGCAATAACAAAACAACAGTCCAACAACTGTACAATAACTACAGTGTCTTGTGGTTAGAGGTTTGCCCAAAAATTCTCCATTGACTCTCACTTCAACACATCAACCCAGTCTGATGTCTCCAAGTGTGTAGCATGTGTAGACTATTATGTTACCTATGATAACTTCAACTGTATTGCTTTACCACTGAGTCCCCATTCATTGTCCCCCACATTGTATGATAACTTTAACTGTATGACCTGCTTTACCACTGAGTCCCCATTCATTGTCAATGTGGCACAAAGTCAACGTTACAGTGTGACTAACTAACAAACGAACTAACGGACTGAGACCGATTTGGAGCCCTTTGGTGGGGGACAATGGGCCTCATTCACGAAATGTGCGTACGGTCAGATTTGATCGTAAAGCGCATGTACGAGTGTTTCTACGAACACAGTCTGATTTATCATTTTTGTTCTTACCTGAATTTGTTTGTTGGTACGAACAAAGCTCACGTGTGCTTTTAAACATGCGTATACGTTTGGAAACACGCGGGAAGGCACTTAGAATACCTTATTCTTTATGCAAAATCAATTACAGTAGTGCCAAACCTCACTAACAACAAAATGTTTCATTGGCCAACATTTGTAAAATAAAAAATAAATAAAAATAAAAATAAAAAAGACCTAATCGGCTACTGATTATAACCAGCTTGGTCAAAGTGATTCATCTATATAAAGGACCCAAGGGCTCGCTGTCAAACCCGGCAACAATGGCGTATTTGCAGTTATTGGAATACTTGGCTAATCGTGCCATGAGGAGAAAGCGCATCTTCAGGGACCGTGCAGACATGTTTGCAGAGAGGGATGAATGGCTGATCATGCGGTTCAGACTACCGAGGCCAATTCTCCTGGATCTCTGCAACACCCTGGAGCCACAGCTGACCAGGAGAACAAACAGGTCCCAGCCTGTGCCGCCACATGTCCAGGTGCTGTCCGCTCTGGGTTTTTTAGCTACCGGGACATTCCAGAGGGAGATAGGTGATCGAGCGGGCATATCACAGCCATCAATCAGCCGCACGCTCCCAAAGGTGTTGGATGGTATCATCAATCTGGCACCACAATATATTAAATTCCCATATTCTGCAGAAGAACAAATTCAAATAAAGAGAAATTTCTTTGAAATTGCTGGTATTCCAAACACCATCAGGGCAATAGATTGCACATGTGCGCATCAAAGCACCATCTCCCATATCCTTTCCGTTTTTTAAATTGTAAACTGTGGGAGGGACCCACGACTCGTTCATGCTTCAGAACAGCAGTGTGGGCCTGCGCCTTGGCCAGGGTGCTGCTGGAGACGCATGGCTCATTGGTAAATTGTTTTTCCTCACTGACTAAATGGAAATTCAATTTACAGGATTTCATGACTAACTACTTTATCTCTCACCTACCTGTAGGTCAGTGGTTCTCAACCTTTTTGAGCCGCGACCCCCCAAAGAATGTAGGTTGGGGTTCGCGACCCCCTCCCTCTCGACTCACCCTTGAAACACACTGCAGTGACCCGCTTCACTTCGGCGCCCTGCCCTGTTGGCACTGCTGTTTACACAGGCGCCCATGGCACGGAGCTCGGCGCGTATTTAGCCTATTTTCTCTGCGCACGGGACGCAGACTTCATAGCAGTGGAAGATTGAGCGACCCTCTGCTGCAAACACACGCGTCTCTGCTCCCTGTTTGTCCCAAGGGTTACTATCACACATGACAGCTACCAGACGCACACATGACAGCTACCAAACGTACACAAACCTTGCGTTACTGACCAAAAATATACAAAACAAGTCTAAATCAATTTGGATTTAATTACAGTTTTAAATTTTATTCAAGATCCGACAGCACAACTCATAGTAGCTAGGGAATCTGTCGGAACCGCCGGAACCTTCCGTTTTTCAGTTGACGGTGTACTTTCAGGTGGCCCACGTTCACACATCTCTTCTTGGTCCGCATCTTGAGCTGGCAGACTTTTTTTGAGAAGCCACCGCTCCATATTCAGCCACTTTATTGCAGTAGTTAGCTAGCTTGGCCAAGCACCTGTCACTGTGCCACCCAATCTGGAGGAGACGACTTCTTGGCCCCCTCCAGTGTGCGCGCGCACGCATTGACACACTCATTTCACTCACTCACTCAAATCTGTTTTATAATGACTCTATATTATATATATTATATATTATATCATTGGTATGGGAGATTTAATGGAAAAATCATTCTCAAAAAAGATTTATCAAATTTTTTATTTTTTATAAAAAAAAATAACCCTAACCCTAACCCAGGACCCGCCTATTGGAGCTGACAACAGGCCTGCTGTTCAACTTTGATCAACGACTAATTGCTCGTTTTTGAAGTAAGGATGCATAACTGGGCGTATACACATGAGGCAAATTCAAACAGATTTTTATTTATTTTTAGCATTCAGAGCTGAACTTATGTCCTTCAGCGTGTTTGACATTCCTGCCAGTGTGGCCACAATTTGGCCAATACTTTGCAATATCATCGCTTGATTCTGTAGGACAGTGGCAGACACCACCTCCGCCTGTGGTGGTGCAGTGGTGGTTGAGGGTCTCCTCCGGCCAGCAGTGGCAGCAGAGTCCAGTGGAGCCTGTGACAGAGGCACATCCACAGCGGCCGACGACGATTGTGCCTGACCTATAATAAAATAAATAAACAAACATGACTTCCATTTTCCTCCATGCTCTGATGAAGGCCACTAGCCCTGTTTGTTGACATGGCCAGAATAAATTGGTGCAATTGAGATTAGTCAACTTTGTCCTGAAGATCTGTGTGTGTACTACCTTTTTACCTTTGGGTAGGCTATTCAACGTTGGAACTATAATAAATTGCTTCAGAATTATTTGAGGTCTTTGTCAAGATTATCCAAAATATTGTAAATACTGTTTTCTTATTTTCTAAATGTTTTATTTCTAAATACTGTTTTTTATTTCTTACTATGCAAAGTTGAGTTGGCTCTGAGACCAAGAATTTTGTTACTGGTAATGATGTACATTGTTATCTAGTACATGACAATAAACTTGAACTTGTAATGGGTTGATCACATGAACGCCATACAAACACAACTTACAGTCTTACCATCTGATGAAGATGCAGCCTGGATTTTATCTGTGTCCATTTCCAATTCCGACAGGACACCCGATATTGAGGTCTCTCCAATTATGCTGCTTATCCTCTGATCCATTTCGGATAGCGTTCCAGTGCCCTGCCCTCCTCCCGTGGCTGATAAACTGCGCCTACTTGTTGAGATCCTTTTTTTGCAGTCCATTTTCATTTCAAACCACTTTTTTTTTTAACCTCAGCAATGGTGCGTTCTTCTGCAGAAACAGCATTGACCGCGTTGGTAATATCCTGCCATGCTTTGGTTTTATCAGTTCCCGTGACGCCGCTGCTTACGCATTGGAAAATTATATATTTTTTCTCATCCACACATGAGAGTGAGACTTAAATTTCGCTCTCCGCAAAGTTTCTCTTCTTCGCTCTTCTTTTGGCCATGGTTTACTTGCACATGACCCTTCAGTCTGCACGCCTTTTATGGTGTTGAACAGGGCGTTTAACTATGCAACGATTGGCATTCACCATTTGATACACCTGTGGTCCGCACAAATCGAGGTTGTGAATCCGACGTTGGTCTTTTCTTACGAACAGAAATACGCAAAATATACGTGGAATTTACGAAAAGATTTGTGAATGAGGCCCAATGATATATTGAGGTAAATATTCTACACATAGGGGCTTTAATTACACAGTCGATACACTAATAAGTTAATTTTGCTTAATAATCAGAAGAACAATAACATTTACAAACCTAGTACTGGATGTCCCGTACAGTTGGATGGAAAAAGATTCCTCTTGGCCTAAGAACAGAATACATTTGGTTTTCAACAGAGCAATGAGAATATAGTCGGTCAGTAGTAGTAAAAGCATCATCATCATCAACAGTGCGAAGTGTGTAACTATCTCTCTTTTGAGTGTGATTCCTTTGTCAACAAAATGAATACACTTACAGATTGGATTCTCGATTCTACAGATGAGAAATGACGGACAACAGAATGAATATACAGATTTTGGAATAGAACTCTACAAATTATCTTGGGAGATAAAACGTCTCAAGTGTGCTAAGAAGACAGAAGCAGACACAAGGGAGGAAACAACTCAACAGATGTAACAACTGCCTTCATCGCCTTACCACTGGGAATCTCTTGACAGGTATTTCTAAGCAGCTCCTCTGCTTAGCCCCACTCTTCTCCCCCAACTCCTCGTAACCTGTGAGGATGAACCAATTGCCCTTCTCTCCTGCGAGTAGAAGAGAGGAGTGTCAAAGAACCCCAATTCTAGAAGAAAAAGGACTGTCTGATAAAAGGATTCCTACAAGAAACGTCACCTTCAAAAACTCTGTTGTCATCGTCACCGGCAGCTGCGGCAGGCGTATCCTCATCTTCCGTTGCCATTTTATCTTCCCCTTCGCTCTGCCTGTCCCCTCCTGAGTCTTCATCCTCCCCTCCATGTTCATCACCTACCACTTCTTCCTCTTCCTCCTCTGTAAACGCTGCCAACTCTTCTGCTGCACTTCCACCGCCTGGATGCCAGTCTTCATCTTTCTCATCATCTTCTTCCACCTCTTCCTCGGATTCTGCTTTTGACTCTTTGACAGGGATACAATGATATGTAAACAGTGAGCAATGAAAAATGTTCCTATTGAACAAATAACACTGACAGAATATGTCATTCCAAACATCTCTACCTATCTCTGTCTATTTCTGGTTTTGTAAATACTGCAGTTATAACAAGCAAGGCACAAAATATGATACAAACCTTCAGAGCGGCTCTCTGATTCACTATTTGGTGATGGAGTTTTCTTTTGCTGGGAATACAAATTTTTTTTTTTTAAATCATAAGACAAGACTCATCACTGACATCAAATTCGTTTTTTTAAAATGAGTATCACAATGTAGTCTGAAGTTTGTTACCTTTTTGCTTGCAGCTTTTCTCCTTATAAACCCAGGAGTCCGCAAACTACCTTGCTGTAGACAGATGGGGGTGATGTGAAAGGAAGATAGCAATATTAATGATTTATTTATTTTTTTTTACATTTTTTTCAAAGGGTGGATATCTCATTTTGGAATTAAACTCTTCATAGACGGTGCGAAATTACAGAAGAAATGGGATGCGAGCCAGATGCAAACCCATGATGTTGCAAATTTAGCCCGCTGAGACAGGAGGAACATTAGTTTGTTTACATAGAAATTGTATTTTTGATTTCCTTGTACAGTCTCTTCAAATGAAAATGATGTCTTTAGCATTAATGCCTTAGACGTGGCAGAGATTACTTTTAGCTTTTCATAATTTACAGAAATGGGGAGAAAATGCTGTAAACCGTAGGTTTATACACAACGATAACTTTTTCATTAAAGGAATAGTTTGGCATTTTGAACCCTGGGCCCAAATAAAAAAATTGTAAAAACCCAAGCTTTCTGTCAGCAGTTATTTTTGGATTCTTCTGGCTCTCGTGGAGCTTACACCGGCTTAGAAGGTAATGCGTCTCTGAGAAAAAATAGTTCCTATCCAAATAGAACACAACTATTGACGGAAAGCTTGGTTCTTTACAATTTTTTCAAGATAACATCCTGACACCGGTATGATTATACTGTGAGCGTCGTGTTTTGCCGATTCGCCCATAACAGCAGACCATGAGTTTTACTCTCCAGATATATGAGATATAAGAAAAGGCTACACAGTCTTATTAGGACTATAGGCCACATATGTTTATTTTTCATCAAAACTAATTTGTATAAATGTTTGTGAAAATATGATATATTAATTGGGTAATCATTTGATGTACTATTAGGAGCAACACCACATTAAAAACACATTACTTCTGGGTCAGAATTAGGAAAATGCATTTGTCTACGTACAAATCGTGTTTTACGACTGGGGATACAAACATCAAAAAGTCTGACTGTAAAAAAAATAACTCTAAACTCTAACTTAGATGCAAAATGAGACCTGAAGGCATAAATTGACATTTGTAGTCGTAAATTAAGGATTTCAGGGTTACAGTCGTATTTATAGATTTACAGAACTGGCTTTGGGTTTTCAAATTAGTTTATTATTTAGTTTATTGAACCATTTCACAATCTTGGGTTTACATACTCTTTGTTTTTGGGGAAACAGAGCTCCATAGATAGCCTATGCATCCTCCCTGAACACAGCTAAGCGTGTTATGTTGTGTACAAAAGAGAAAAGGTTCTCACCTCAAGCCAAAACTGCAGAGGCTTATTCTCAAAGAAGATAGTAGTTTTCCATTTCTTACTGCAGCCTCTCCCCGCAAACTCCTCAAAGGCAGGGGGAGCAAACCAGCAGCCCTCTGATTCTATACAAGCCTCACCTGAACAAGAGCGCAGCCCCAGACAAGAAGAGAACAAGAAGAGAAAAGGGGAAAGGAGATAAGAAAAGCAGGAAAAGGAAATATTAAGTATTTAGTTTGTGAATTGTTCGATAACTTAACCATGAATATATGAGCACAAAAAGGGTCAAATAACTTATCAGGCAACAGACATTTTATCTTCGACACTTGGAGCACAATCACTTTTTTCACTCGAATGCATAGAATCATTGAGGAGAGAAGTTTAGAAATGTAGTTCCCACTTACCGCTGGCCAGCTTTTCTACATCCAGCAAGCCCTTTTTGCTCCCACAGGTGACAGGCAGCAGGTCAGAGAACAGGCTTCTCTCTAGATGTTGCATAAATTGACATAAATGCCAAGTTGAGTTTATAGGAGTTGCTCACAACTGACGTGTGTATTTCATAACTAGGATGTTTGTAACTCTATAAGCCTATGAACCTATTTGTCTCACACAGTTGAAGAAGTATTTGATAAATTGATGCTAAATACGCTTTTATGTCACGGACAGTGAGACTCACTCTTGTCTGGTGTCCTCTGGATGTGGGTGTCCTGGGTGGATGGGCCTAGGGGCTCACTGCACTCCTCTTCCTCTTCCTCCTCATCGTCATCATCACTACCATCATCTTCATTATATTGCACTCTCTTTCTTTTCCTTTTGTTTAACCTCATCTTCTTCAAGCTCTTCAACGGGTCTCAGTCTCTTTTCTTTTCCTCTCCCCCTCTTCTTTAGACCTCTAATGTTCCTGTCAAACATTCAGCCGTCTTTCAAAAAGGGGATGGTTGAATTCAGATTGGCGTTACTTCTACATAGCCTAGCTCTGTTACAGCGTGTTCTACTTGTAGCAAAGGCTTGGTTTTAACATTGGTAGGGACGTTTTTTCCGAACATTGTTCGTCGTACTACTAATGTGCATGATAACACACGCGCACACAGCAAGTTTCTTCAAAACTGTTGTAGTAGTCAACTTTATAGCACAACCGCTGGTTGACAAAATCAAATCATGTTCGGGCAATGGCCACACGCTACAGTTACACCTTACTAACTTGGAGTCTTATTGTTTTCCTGGTGTGATGGTAAGACTGTTAACTAACACACTCCAAGTGCGCGCGGTCACTGGACACACGACGTACAGTATTAGTTTGTGTAATATAAAATAATTTGTTTATAAATTATATATTGTATCATAGCTGATAAGAGACGGTAAAAAGGGTAAAAAGCTATGATACAATATATAATTTATAAACAAATTATTTTATATTACACAAACTAATGATAAAATAACATAAATTATAGCATTACTAATAATTAGTAAACATTATTAATGATCATTTCATTGTTTGTTAACAGTAAAATAACTATTAACTAAAGTTTAATTAACTATCAATTTACCATTTATTAATGATGGTTATTATAAAGTGTTACCCATTTTTCTTTTTTTTGCGAGCTCTGTGTCTGGAAAAATGACAGGGGCTAGCTTGCTACCACAGTCGGCTGGCCTGTATGAATGGGAGTGCTGCACAGTGTGATAGACACTTGTTATTTCTGCTGCGGTGTTCTTGTCTCTCTGGGAATCATCATCATTTCGTTTCAGAACAAATAAACCCAGAGATCTGTCATCTCTTTTTGAGACATTGTTCTTGTGAAAATTATTTGTACTGTGTCGCTCTATGTATTCGCCTCCGCGCGAAATTGAAAAAGAACTCTTGCAAAGAATGCAAAAAAAACTCTGTGAATCGCATTCCACTGGACTTATGTAGATGCTGTTTTCCATTCAGTGGTAAAGCTACAGCTTCTTTTCTTATCAGCAGTGCCCATATTCTGCCTCAAATTCGATTGCTGGTCAGCGGCTGCTGGCTGTAGCCAATGGGAGCCTCGTGCTCTCCAGCCTAAGCCAATCAAATGAGCGGCTTATTTTTTGATAGCCGGAACCAGAAAAAGTAACAGAATTAACCCTTTGTTGAGTTGATAGAAAAATACAGACTTTTAAGACAAAAGCCGTCTGAGATCGCTAAAAAAATAAGGTAAGGACAATTCAGTACTCCCTTACCCAAACCTACGCCATAGTTTGCTCAAAAGTCTTACCAACATGAGAAACTTTGGTCGACAATGAAATGTATTGCATTTACCTGAGCAATGTTTATGCGGCTTCATTAAGGAAATGCTGTTTCAGTATGTTTTGAAGCTTTCTTGGTTGTCCACAGATGATTCTGTGTGCTAACACAATAGTGTTATGTTACTGGCTACAGCAAACAGCTCAGTAAACCCGGAATCCCTGTACAACTGTAACTGTATACCGTGTCCACGTATGACTCTCCTTTACTTGTACAAAGCTGTAGTAGCGTACAAGTAACCACAAAATATACGTAATATTATTTTATTCAAAAACTACGGAAACAACAAGATTTTAGGTCAGGAAGCGGCGCCTTACCTCGTCAGCTCATCCTAACTCAGCAGAGGAAACGAAACTGAAACTAGCAGGCACTCCTATAAAACCACAGAACCACCCATCTTCATCCAGCAGCAACGCGTTACTCTGCTTTACCACCAGAGGGCGCCAACAAGTTATTTGAAAATAACACCGGACTCTAAAGTACAATCATATTAAACCTACTAACTACTAATGATTAGAATCACTAGATGAGGTAAACATCAGGAGTGACGTCACATTTAAATGGCATTTCACACAATATATATATTTTTTAAAGAAATGCTTCTCCAAAGAAAAAAATCACTTCCTATTTTCTTGCTCAATTTAAAAGGAGACACTGACAAGAGATATATAAAAACTCCATCAATTGGTTAATGAAGCACGACAGTTTTTTTTTCTTTTTAATTATTTGAATGATTGAACAGTATATATTTCTACAGCACAAAATGTTGTATTAGCTGTGTTTTACAGGTGTGCTACATCAATAGTCAACATTAAATTCAACCTTAAATGACAGAGCAAGAAAGCCATAAAATGATAAAATGGAACAATAAATGCATTATTTGATGTTACTGAATTATTGATTTAGGATCATTATCAATTATTATTGATTGATTTCAGGTAGCATATGTTTTGTTTCTTCTCTTTTGGAATGAAAGCCATCATACATGCTTCAATATCTCAAAACACTGTTATTTCTGTATTTTTAACATCTTGTCTCATTTGTGCTGAAGTAATCGGAAATCTTTTTTGTAAAATCCAAATCAAACCTATCCCCCCTACCGGGGCCCGGATATATCAACCACAGGGCCCCTGGGCACACATGTCCTATTAGGCCCCTCTCCTTTCGGTACGCACCCACACACCATAACTCAAGATACTAGCCTGTTCTCAAATACTACAAACGTAAACCTTTTACAGGTTCAAACTACATCTGAAACTCAGTTTTAGCTTTTACAACCTGCCATTCCTTCTATCTAGAACTCGCTCATTCAATTTGAGAGTGATAACATTTGTCCAACTTCAAGGCAAGCTTTAGTTTTATGTGGTGGGGCTAGAATGTGTTTACATTTGGATTGCAGGTTGTGGCTTTAAGGAGGCGAGGTGACAGGTGGCGGGAATGAAGGACCAAAAAAATGTTAAATGTTGAAAATGATTGAAAAGGTTTGACTGTCTGTGCCTAGACCCCCCTGCCCCACCAGTATATAAGTAGTGCTCTGTATCTTAGTTGGATGATATTAAATGCATTGCTCATAAGCATACAATCAATAGGTGGCAGTTTAATAATTGTGGTTGGGGCCTCCGTATCAAAAGAAATCGTGTTTAGGTCCCCCTACGTCAGTAGAGGCCTCCATAATAATTCTACACTGTGGCCTATGGTTAGGGGCCTCAGGCAGGTAAGTGTGTGTCAGGGTCGTGCCTGGCTGCACATCTGCACATTTCAATCAAAATTTGTGAAATGTTGCAAAATGCATTCAACATGGATGCAGCAATATTTTGGGGCCCCCCCTGGTGATCTGGGGCTCCGGGGCATGTGCCCTGCATGCCTGGTCAGTAATACACGCATGCCCCCTACCAGAAACAAACACACAAGAAATGCTACTGCCAAGGCCACCATGCATCTGAAATTCTTCATCTCCCTTTCGGCATCCGCTCTTGCCTTCTCCTCCTCTTGTCTCCACAGCTTCCTCTTTTCCTCCACCAGCTCTTCCCCCTGGTAATGCTCCTGCAGCTTTGTCTCCTCGCTGCTGATCGCTTCATCTCTCTCTTTCAGGAGGATCTCCTGTTTTTCCCTGATCGTCCTTTCCTCCGTGGGGTAGAATTCCGTGCGGTAATGGCCCCCTCTGTTCAGGGCCACCAGGGTTTGGATCTTCTTCAGGAAACTATTCACCTGCTCCTGGTCCTCTCGGTCCTTGTTGTTGAAGACGTGGAAGCCGCCGCTGCACTTGCGTATGAAGTCGCAGAGGTACTCGTCGCTCTTGCTGATGACGTCGTTGATCGTTTTTCCCTCCAAACGATCCCCGTGGGTGAACAGCACGATGGTGTAGTCCCACACCTTTGGGCCGAACTTCTTCTCGATCACCGCGTTGGTTTCTTGGTCTTCCTGAGTCATCCTTCCCAAGGGGACCACGACCACAAAGACGTGCGGCCCCGGCTCCTGGAGTTTGACGCTCTTCAGAATCTCGCGAACAATTTCCTCCTTCTTGCGGTGGGTCTGAAACAGACCCGGTGTGTCAATCACAGCGATAGGGTTCTTGTCAATGAACCCCTCCGCCTTCTCGCAGTACGGAGTGACTCCCTTCAGCCTCATGTCTGATTTAAACTTCTCTCGTCCCAGCATGTTGTTCCCACTCGAGCTCTTGCCTGCCCCGGTCTTCCCAAGCAGCATGATCCTCAAGACCTCTGGCTCTGTAAAGTCAACAAATAACACTTCACTTTACAATGGCTTTATCCCAACATGCCTTTCTCACCATCATCGTCATTGTGTGTGTGATTTCCTCTCTCATCTTTACTAACATTGTCAATGTTTGATGTTCAACATTTTGATTTTATAATAGGGGTTATGCCCAACTTACTTCCGCATTCTGTTAAAGCAGATCCAGTTCAGTTTACTTTACTGAAAGCTCAATGTTGTACCAGAGCTACGTGTGGATATGGCATTGTTTTATTCACGGTGTTTTCGGGAGCTGCCAAAGATGAGCATTTCAAACTAGTAAATCTGTTTTAACAGAATACGGAAGTAAATTGGGCATAATCCCTATTGGTATACTAACATCAAGCAGGTGTTCAACTTGCACAATATCAATGTGTATTTACAATATTTTGCAGATGTTAATACACAGGTAAATACACTGGAATAAGGACAATAGTTCCAACAAATCCAATAAAAAAGGCTTACTACACTTAAAATGAAACAAAAGTACACTCATGGCAGATGGAAAAGAAGTAAGGATAACATTTAACACATTGTGATTGTTTCATGTCTTGACTGTGTTCATTTTCAGTTATGAGAGTATATGTGTATTTGCAATTTATCATATAGACTGACCATTATTTATTCAGCACTATTTTCGTCATATTGTTGGAGCCCATATTGCTCCTTCACATGGCGTGTCTGAAGGAAAGTAGAAGAAAAGTGTAATGCCAGCAAAGAGCACATGTAATGTACAACTCACCAGTGCAAATGATTGGTGCTAAGTGTAACTGTAAATGAGAATTACTAGATGATATTAACAGGAGTAATGACATCATGAGATCATAATGGGAGAAAAAGTTAATCAGCCTACTGTGTATGATCAGAGAAACCTGTATGTGTGCATTTTAAGTCATATCAGCCTGAATATTGTCTACAATGATGTTCTGTGGTAAACATAACACTTCCCCTGCTTTCCCCTGCTACTTTTACAGACCCATGTTTATATCACACAGCCACTCAGAGTGCACATGGGTGTGATTTACTGGAAGGAGCTGAGCTTCCTGAACTGCTGAAACAGCGAGGCGTGTGATTTAAAAACAAGAGTTGCCGAGTGGACAGTTCATACAAGTAAAACCCTCAAAAAGAAAATCATGGGGTTTCAGGAGTTGTTTGCCCCCACCCCCCACTGCTTTCATGAAAGTGAAAGTAAAGTGCAGCATGAGAAACTCATCACTAACTCATCACTCATCAAAGTCACATTCACCCCTTAAACTTGCGGAGGTCACAAATCCTCATATTCCTTCCTGTGTAAATCTATATTTGTTCTACCGGTGTTTCCAGAAGGTGTTTGTGTTTGTGGGCAGAAGCAATTGAAAGGTCTAACTTTGAAGTGTTAACTGTTAAGAATTGAACTTACGTCCCCTTGGATTCTCTTGCTCTGTGTCAGACATGCTGTCTGGGTTCATGGCAGAAGGAGATGCAGCACTGTCCAGCTAGGCCCGGTCAGTAGGCTATAGACAGACAGTACACCAAGTATATTTCCAGTCTTTACAGCAGCCTCTGGGCAAAGGTTGATGTGTTGCCCTGGTGACGCCTATAGTGTCTTCGTAGCTGTTCTTCTCGACAAACTCTGATACCCACTGGTGAAGTCTGGTTGTTTTCGTCCCTTCTCCAACTTCCTTCCAACGCAACGTTGAGGAAAGGTTGAAAGTGAGCAACTAGTAGCAGCACTCTCTTGAAACCCCTTGTTTCCAGTGAGCAAGTGTGAAAGTGAAAGAATGGATGAAAATGAAATGAGGGCAGGACACTGACTCGCTGAGTTTCAAACGGACTTTCAAGAGGTCAAGAGTCTAAGCTCTTAGTAGCTCATACACATCATTAAACAAAAATAACCCTCTCTCATAGAATGATTGCTGGCATAAAAGTACAACTCATTATGTAAGTGACATCAGCCAACCTAAGATCTTTACATATAAAATTATTTTTAAACAGTTTTTTAAAATGCACGTTTTGGAATTAAACCATTCATTTGAATTGTAGTTGGCTATTGAATGTAACCAATACAACCCACATACTGTAGCTCATTGTCTCATGATAGTCAGGCTCTGTGTAGAGGGTGTGTGCAGTGGTGGATGGCTTCATTCATCACACTAAATTAATTTATGCTTCCACACCTATAAAGTAAAGGTGGGAAGTAATGTTTTGTTTAACATTTATTTAACCAGGAAGCTCAATCAAGAACAAATTCTTAATTCCAATATGGCCTGGCAGTTAGATGGTGAGGAGAGGCCTGATAAACAGTGTGTTTGTCTAAATGAAACAAGGGAATTGGGGGAGTAAATTGTTGCTTCTCCCTAAATTTTCTCATGAAAGTGCTGTTTCCTTTCATTTACCTGAAAATCAATTAAAAAGGGGATAATTGAATAATATGTGCTTAACGACCCCCTGCTAAAATGATCCCTGTACAAAATCCGGTGTGAGCTGCAGATTGATGCAAAGAATAAGTTTGATCCAGACCATACAAGCAGGTTACTTAATTTTATTAGTCAGTTTTCAAACAAAGGTACGGAAGCCCTGAGGGGCAAGGGGAAAAAAAAGTTTGCCAATGTCGGCCAAAACGTTTATCTTGTTAAGTTTAAGAGATAATAACTCGTACATACGAGATAAACGTAGGTTTTGGCCGACACTGACCACATATTTTTTTTTACACGTTCCCTTTCAGGGGCGCCGCATTTACGACTTACAACTTATATCACATTTCCTGTAGCCTACCTTACAGTGTTATATAGTATAAAATAATATAAAATAAACAGTTTGAATAACATTTGCTAAATGTTTGCTAAATATTTATACATTTATAATGGGCTCTGTCCATTAAATTGTTTGGGAACATGCATTTACACAGTACTTGCCTTTCTCTTCTCCTCCAATTCTTCCGACCCACAATCAACACACTAACGGGATTTCTCTGAAGTGGCTCCTTGGCATACTTTGTCTGAAAAAAGTGTTTCTGACGAGTAGCTGTCAATATTCATGTTTGGATATTCCATAGAAATACAAACACAATATTGCGCAATGAATCTTTCAGTTTATCCACAGACAGGCTCTCCCATGTAGACAGACTATTTCATGTCCTGGTGACATCTCATGTTAATAAAATAATGCGTGGCCACGATTTAGTAACGCGTGGGAATGAGATCCTTATGTTTGGCACTGAGGAGTATCCACCGCGCTGCAAGTCCACATATAGCGCTGTGCGCCCTTTCAGCACCGTGGAGGCCTGGAGAGCGAGACACAGAAACGGGGGGCCATGAGGGAGGTGCTTTAAATTCTAAAATTCTAAATAAACTTCTTCTAATAAACTTCTAATTTCTCTTAGAAAACATGTTCAAAGACCATTTTACTAATCAAACGCCCTGTCTGGAATAACTTCACCTTCCTATTCCTGCTGCGAAAGCTCCAAGTTCATCTTCCTCCTGATCCTTTTTTCTCCAAGCAAGAGAAAACATAATTTACATAAGGTCACCAAATTGTACAGTAATGTGGAAATAAAAATATCGCACATATCGGATCATAAATTAGACCTACTCATGTGTGATCAATCAATAAGCAGTATTGCGCTTGTATTTCTGTGGAATAGCCAAACATGAATATCGACAGCTACTCGTCAGAAACTCCTATGCCAAGTAGTAGTATGCCAAGGAGCCGCCTCAGAGAAATCCCGTTAGTGTGTTGATCGTGGGTTTATACTATATACCACTGTAAGGTAGGCTACAGGAAATGTGAGATAAGTCGTAAGTCGTAAATGAGTAAAAAGAGTTAGTATCTTGCACTTACGAGATAGGCTGACATTGCCGGCAAACTTTTTTCCTCCTTGCCCCGCAGGGCTTCCGTACAAAGGCCACCTGACCCGCAAGCACAGATCCTGTGCAGACCCACGGCACGCCCTCTAGAGGCCATCTGATGAAGCGCAGGCTCCGTGCAAATGGTCCATGAGTGAGTAAGTGACTGATTGAGTGGCCTGACTTTGCCACTTTCTGCCCCCGGCCGCATGGCGCACGTCATGTGTAGGCTGGTATCAGTCTCAGCCAGTCAACTACTTAGAAAATATGCTCATTCAATAAAATGGCTCCAACAGCCCTTGCTTTTACCGGCTGCCTTATTGGTGCTTGCAGCTATATTTTTGTTAATTATTATAGTTCAATACTATATTGTGCTGAGACGAGCTGGATGAGCCCAGTGGAGTTTGTGAAGGAGGGATCATCTCAGCCAGAAGCCTCTTGGAAGAAAGACAGCCAGTGGGAGGGGAAACCACTCGGTGTCCTTCTTCTAGTTTCCATAGGCTACTTGATTGCCATATCAACACAGCTGACTGGAATTTGCCTTGTGTAGCTCAGGTTAAAAACATATAGCAACAGAAGTCACTTAATACGCAATTTCATACATACCCACTATCCTGTTTAATTTCACCTATATTGAGAGGTCGACCTTTGACCTTTCAAGGATACAAGCACTCCTGTGGATCTCTGCACCACACTATAAAAATCACAGCAGCTCAAACACCACTTAGTGAATCAAAAGCACCATCTAGTGGCAAATACACGTTACTGACTGATTTTCATTTCTTTTGCAGGTTAATGATAATGGGAGTAAAACTAAAGCATCTGAGGGGGGGTGGTCAGTAACCAAAAGTCGACTGTACCAAAGTAGTTTTTTGTAGGCTCATTTGCTTTGGAAAAAATAATACATTTGCATGGAACCTGCACAAAGACAAAACACATCAAATGTAGAATGTAGAAGATGAAAACATATTAATTGGAATTTCTCACTTTTTAAGAATCAACTGTAGGCCTAGTTGAATTGCAGTTTCGTAAATACGAAGCACAATGTGCTAAATAAATTGAAACCTATCAGAATAGTTGCTTTAAGGTTATTGCTCTCAACTACACTGATGCTGATGTGTATATAGTAAAACAATCATGTCGGGCAAGGGGCACATGCTACACTTAAACCTTGCTAAGTCTTATTGTTTTCAAGACTGTTTAATATCAAATATCATATTATATTAATCTGGTTAATATCATCTCCCTGAACTGGAATTGGAACTGGAAGTGCATGTGAACAGACTAGCAATCCATACTCTCAAGCTGTGTGGCTTCTTGTTTTTCCTCATAGACCTGTGACAGGCTGCTGCCCTGATACTGAATTCGCCACATTTAAATGGCATTTCACACAATATATGTATTTTTTAAAGAAATGCTTCTCCAATGAAAAAAATCGCTTCCTATTTCATTTTCTTGCTCAGTTTACAAGGGACACTGACAAGAGAAGAGATGAATAAATACATACATCAACTGGTTAATGAAGCATGACAGGTTTTTTTTTCTTTTTATCTATTTTAATGATTCAACGGTATTAATTTCTACAGCACAAAATGTTGTATTAGCTGTTTTTTACAGGTGTGCTACATCAATAGTCAACATTAAATTCAACCTTAATCATGACAGAGCAAGAAAGCCATAAAATGATCAAATGGAACAAAAATAATTAACATTATTTGATGTTATTGTATTATTCACTGATGGATTTCTGGTAGCATATGTTTTTGTTTTTTTTCAAAATATTCTCTTTTGTAACAAAACCCATTATACATATTGAATATCCATCATGGATTGAAATATGCTTCATTAATTAGCAATGGATGCTTCAATATCTCAAAACACGTTATTTCTGTTTATTTTTAGCATCCTGACTCATTTGTGCTGAAGTAGTCGAATATCTGTTTTGTAAAATCCAAATCAAACCTATCCCCCCTACTAGCACCCATACTTGTGGTATCACAAAAGCCACACACACAAGAAATGCTACTACCAAGGCCACCATGCATCTGAAACTGGACATATTCTTCGCCTCCCTTTCGGCATCCACTCTTGCCTTCTCCTCCTCTTTTCTCCACAGCTTCCTCTTTTCCTCCACCAGCTCTTCCCCCTGGTAATGCTCCTGCAGCTTTGTCTCCTCGCTGCTGATCGCTTTATCTCTCTCTGCCAGGAGGCTCTCCTGTCTTCTCCTGATCGTCCTTTCCTCCGTGGGGTAGAATTCCGTGCGGTAATGGCCCCCTCCATTCAGGGCCACCAGGGTTTGGATCTTCTTCAGGAAGCTCTTCACCTGCTTGTGGTTCCCTTGGTCCTTGTTGTTGAAGACATGGAAGCCGCCGCTGCACTTGCGTATGAATTCGCGGAGGTTCTCATCGCTCTCGCTGATGACGTCGTTGATCGTTTTTCCCTCCAAACGATCCCCGTGGGTGAACAGCACGATGGTGTAGTCCCACACCTTTGGGCCGAACTTCGCCTCGATCACCGCGTTGGTTTCTTGGTCTTCCTGAGTCATCCTTCCCAAGGGGACCACGACCACAAAGACGTGCGGCCCCGGCTCCTGGAGTTTGACGCTCTTCAGAATCTCGCGAACAATTTCCTCCTTCTTGCGGACGGTCTCAAAAAGCCCCGGTGTGTCAATCACAGCGATAGGCTTATCGTTGATCTCCCCCTCCGCCTTCTCGCAGTACGGAGTGACTCTCTTCAGCTTCATGTCTGATTTAAACTTCTCTCGTCCCAGCATGTTGTTCCCACTCGAGCTCTTGCCTGCCCCGGTCTTCCCGAGCAGCATGATCCTCAAGACCTCTGGCTCTGTAAAGTCAACAAATAACACTTCACTTTACAATGGCTTTATCCCAACATGCCTTTCTCACCATCATCGTCATTGTGTGTGTGTTTTCCTTTCTCATCTTTACTAACATATCATTGTTTCATTTATGTTCAACATTTTGGATTTATAATTGATATACTTACATTGTGTTATTAAATTTTGTAAATACATTACATTTCAAGTAGATATTCAGCTTGCACAATATCAGTCTGTATTTACAGTATTTTGCAGATGTGTGTTGACTGTTCATTTTCAGTTATGAGAGAAAAAGTTAATCAGCCTGTTTATGATCATGGAAACCTGTATGTGTGCATTTTAAGTTTTTAACTTCATATCAGCCTGAATATTGCCTACAATGATGTTCTGTGGTAAACATAACACTTCCCCTGCTTTCCTCTGCTCCTTTTACAGACCCATGTTTATATCACACAGCCACTCAGAGTGCACATGGGTGTGATTTACTGGAAGGAGCTGAGCTTCCTGAACTGCTGAAATAGCGAGGCATGTGATTTAAAAACAAGAGTTGCCGAGTGGACGGTTCATACAAGTAAAACCCTCAAAAAGAAAATTCACAGGGTTTCAGGAGTTGTTGGCCCCCATCCCCCACTGCTTTCATGAAAGTGAAAGTAAAGTGCAGCATGAGAAACTCAACTGTTCTTACTTTGAATTCTATACCTAAGAACATGCTGTAAAGTCACATTCACCCCTTAAACTTCAGAAAGGTCAGAAATCCTCATATTCCTTCCTGTGTAAATCTATTTTTGTTCTACCAGTGTTTCCAGAAGGTATTTGTGTTTGTGGGCAGAAACAATTGAAAGGTCTAACTTTGAAGAATTAACTGTTAAGAATTAAAAGAGTTCATTATATACTTACGTCCCCTTGGCTTCTCCTGCTCGGTGTCAGACATGCTGTCTGGGTTCATGGCAGAAGGCGATGCAGTACTGTCCAGCTATCTTCTAGGTAACTACTGACTGACAATATATTCTGTCAGCAGGCTATAGACAGACAGTACACCAAGATCAGCTGCCCTATATTGTATCTGTATTTCCAGTTTTTACAGCAGCCTCTGGCCAAAGGTTTTTGTGTTGCCCTGTTGACGCCTAGAGTGTCTTCGTAGCTGTTCTTCTCGACAAACTCTAATGCCCAAGTCTGGTTGTTTTTGTCCCCTCTCCAACTTCCTTGCTATTACACAACGTTCAGCAAAGGCTAAAAGTGAGCAACTAGTAGCAGCGCTCTCCAGCACCCCCTGTTTCCAGTGAGCAAGTGTGAAAGTGAAAGAATGGATGAAAATGAAATGAGGGCAGGACACTGACTCAATTCAGGAGTTTCAAACAAATTTTCATGAGGTCAAGAGTCTAAGCTCTTAGTAGCTCATGCCCTCGTGCTACACATTATGTATTATAGGGGAGTTCATGTAGCATTATATGGAGCTTTAGCGAAGGTTCAGTCTGGAAGACTATCTTTTGCATGCTTAGGCTGTATTTTTACTTCTCATACCATCCTGCCATTCACATCTCTCACACATGCTCACTCATTATTTCCTTGCTGTCTTTTCCCGGCCGTCAATTGAGATATCAGCTGTTCACATCAGCTGGTCACATCTATCCAGTGGCACAGCGACACACCTCCATTGTTAGCCTATCATCTTGCTACTGTCTTTTTAAATATGTTTCTCTCTCCGCTTTAGTCCGTTCATGCTGCTGTTATGCGCACCCCTCCACCTCCCCGTCACCGCCCAGTCTTCGCAGATTCATCAGCTTCATCAGTTTCAGCAGAGTCATCAGCCACCACCACCACCAGTGTCTGGACTCCACAGGGGGATTTATCTTGCTGCTGCTCAGGGCCGGTGCCCCTCGATTCCAAAATCTCCCTGTAGAGTCTAAGCGCCAAAGACTCTTGTTAAGTCTTAATTTTCACTATATCATCTGTTATAATAAACAATTATCTTTACTTCATTCACTTGTCTCTCCTGATTGAAGTAGCATTCATCCCATATTCAAAGTACAAAACCAGAGAACAGTCTTCCCCTTCTCCCTCTGCTCCTCACCACCTGATAGGTCAACACACCCCACCAAATCAGAGTGCTCACATACAGATACAGTAACATCTGTCATCTTACCATTCCAGAGATGCCTATATATGTAATGTGTCACCCATCATCAGTGATGTTCAGTGTTAGGTTGTGAGGCAATATGGCTGCCTGTGGCATTCATACCAGATAAGGAGGAGGAAGAGACTGATAGATTTGTCCTCTGTGTTCCCCCACCAGGGACTTGTGGGAAGAGTATTTGCACTGAGAAGAGCTGGATGAGCCCACTGGACTTTAGCTGCGTTTCATTAGTCATTTAACCAGCCCTCCTTCACTTCCCCTCGGCACTTGGTAATACGTAGCACCATACATAACGCGAGTGGCCACTTGCAGAGCAGGGGGGCAGGGTCCGAGGGGGAGCACAATATTTGAAACGGAACGCACTTGCCCTTAAACAGGCCTAATAATTAATAATAAGAATAAATAATAAAAATTACACAGAACAATGAGTAATGAAATATTGCAGATGAGTTCATTTCATAAATGTCTAAATCCTCTAAATATTGTTTGTTTACTTGCATTTATATTTATCACCTGTTCGTGCACCGGAAATGACGGACGATCACAATGCATCCTGGGAAATATGCGCTTGTGAAGTCTACATCGTTGTTGACTCGCTCCCTCGACCCTTGAATGGTCGATCACAAAAAGTTCACTTGAGTTATCAGAGTGATGGAATGACACTTAAGATGGAGGAGGGGATTCCCCCGAGGGGAAGTCAATGAGGGCCGGTTGAAATGACTAATGAAACGCACCGTAGGGCTTCTTTTATTTTTTGCCATATCAACACAGCTGATTGGAATTTGACTTAGTGTAGCTTAGGTTAAAAACACATAGTAACAGAAGTCATTTACTATACAATTGCATACATACCCACTATCCTGTTAAATTACACTTATTTTGAGAGGTCGACCTTTGACCTTTCAAGTGTACAAGCACTCCCGTGGAGCTCTGCACCACACTATAAAAATCACTTCAGCAGCTCAAACACCACTTAGTGAATCAAAAGCACCATCTAGTGGTGCTTTTGCAGGTTAGCAATACTAACCCTAACCCTCCAGACAACGGGAGTAAAACTAAAGCATCTGAGAGCGAGATCCACAGTACAGTACAGGTCAGAATTGAAAGGTAGACCACCACAGTAGGTTTTTGTAGGCTCATTTGCTTTGGAAAAAATCAGAAATTTGCATGGAACATGCAAACAAATTAAACAAATGAGGCAGAATGTAGAATACAGGTGCTTTTTCAAAACATTCTTTGGAATTTCTCACTTAGTTATATTACAGTTTTGTAAATACAAATACAAAATGTGCTTAATAAATCAAAACCTATCAAAATAGTTGTTTTAAGGCCTCAACTACACTGATGCTGATGTGTTGAAGCCAGTTTGCTTTTTGAATTCTGCAGGACAATCCAGCACAGATGTGTGGCCCTGCTCTCCCTATTAATAAAAGGTCATCTATTGAGAAGCATATAAAGATGTTTTTTTATTTTTTATTTTAAACCTCACCTTACCAGGAAGTTGCATTGAGATTAAGAAACTCACAACAAACATATAACATTGTGCATGAGCAGAAATTCAGCCAAAACCACATAAAAGTGCAAATTCAATAACAGACCTTCATGTGACAAAAAACAATATTTTTTTTTTTTAACAGATAACCGAGAGGCAGACAAGTCACATTCACCTGATCATGCTCCCATCTTGATACCATGGCTTTTATTTATTTATTTTCTTTCTTATCATACCACTATGACCACTATTGGGACACTGGAGCGATCATGTTACATGTTGTTTGTGTGTAGAAGCTTTGACCCTTGCACTTTTTACTCTTTCGGTTGTCTGTTATGGTGAAAATCTACAATAGCAATGTCACCTTCTTCTGTAGTTACACTCAGTACGTCACAAGGGTGTCAACTAAATGGCTACAATGTAAAATGTATATGGAGAGCATCCATGCAGATGGAGACCTGTAGATATGGAAGAGGAAGGAGGCGAGACAATAGGCAGAGGAAGCCTAGAAATGTCAAATTCATCATGTTGATTCTGTTGGAAGCAATGGGATTCACTCTTCTAGAACCAGAGGATGAAGGGTATGATTTATTTTATCTTTATTTTATGGTCTGAGAACATGTCTTCTTTTAGTGCAAAGTATATTGTTTGACAAATGTGGTTTAGTTTTCCTCCTTATGTCTCACAATCTACATCGTCCCAGTAAGGGCACAACAATGAAGAAAATAGTGGTCTTTTTATCTAATAAATAAAGCAACTTTACATTTTTTTAAATTAATGCAGCAGGACAATCCAAAAAAGCAAACTGAGACGCATGTAACCAGAGCACCCTAGTTTGATTTAAAAACATGAGCTGTTCCTATCTTTTCATTTCACTGTGGTTAAGTTCTGGAGAATAAAAACCGTTTCAAAGACATTAGAGTCTATGGATGTGGACCAAATATGGGTCTCTGGCCTGTTTCTGCTGGGTCACCACATGACAGGAGTACTGGGATGTTTTAATAAGCCTGGGACTCGGGATGAGATGAAACTTCCCATTTGGATCTGAGATCAAAGAGTTCTCAGAGCCCCTCAGTGTTTTACCCTACATCACTTCCGATCTGCCAGTCTCTGCAGGAGGGCGATGACTGTGTCCTGTTTGGAGGAGAGCAGCTCCAGGGCCGTGGCTATCCTGCCGAGGGACTCCGCCATGCGCGCTTCCCTCCTCTCACGCTTCTTCTCCCTGGCTTCGACCCTGCGGCGAGCCACTCGATCCAGGTAGGCCTGCTCCTCTTGCCGCCTCAGCATCTCCTGCAGCAAGGAGGCACTGCTTTGCTCCTCGTTTCCCACCTGGTTCTGTCCTTCTGTCCCCGTCACGGTGGTGGAGGAAAACGAGGTGGACATACAGGAAGTGAGAGAGGAGGAAGCAGGAGGGAAAGAGGAGGAGAGGCCGAGGAGATTCTGATTGTGGCTGAGCTGTGCGTTGCTAAGGCGAAAGGGGGCGACGGCTGACGAGAGGGGTGGAGCTTTAAGGCTTATGTAGCGGTGGGTTTTAGGGTCTGTGTTATTGGTTGATCCGAGGGAAGGGGAGGGAGAGCTTGTGTCCGTAGGATAGAGTGAAGCGATGGAAGAGGGAGATGGAGCAAGGGTGGCTGGCTGAGTACTGGTGGTAACAATGTCACCGTTAAGGACGATTAGCGGCTTGAGTTCTGGAGCATTTGTTCCTGGGGCGATGGTGGTTGTGGCCATGGAGTTTATGCTACTGTCGTTGCTGATGATGTTGTTGATTTGAGTGCTGGCGGCAACCTGACCCATCGATTCCATGGTGCCAGTGGTGGCAAAGTCACCGTAAGGGCGGATGATGGTGGTGGCTTGTGGAACGTGGGGTTTTGCGGCGATCTTTGCCAAAGGACCAGACAGTGCAGCGACAGTGTTGCCGGCTTTGTTTTTTTTGTTGTTGATGATCTGAGCACCAACAGTGTCGCTAAGAGTGGCATCCATCAACTAGAGAGAGAAAAGAGAGATAGAAAGAGATGAAAAGTAGGGGCATTGTTTCATAAATCGAAAGTAGTGGCTGACAAATGCCCACTGTACTCATCACAAAAGTAATCTGTAACGCTCCAGGGTATAATATACAATTTCTCCAAACAGGTTAAAAAGTAACCAAATCCCAAACCCTAATTTGTGGTGAAGCCTGACATCTAATGGTGAAAAGTAGGGTACTGAACTGGCCATCTGCAATTAGCTGGTCTTTGGTGCCAAGTGATGCCACTTTCTATAGAGTACAGGTAAAGTACAGTTGTCAGTTCCATTTCCAGAGCCAGCTGCATGTCCAAATTAGCCCCATATTTATTTATTTAAAGTTAATAACCCACTGCTCGCTAGACATCATTTCAACGTTGCGTCTATGCTTTAGCTCTCATATAGCCTAGGATCTTTTTTGGTTATGTATATCCCAGTTTAAGACCAAGCAGTACATACATTATTACATATTTAAACAATGCATAAACAGCTATGCACCACAGAAGTCCATATGTACAAGATAATGCTTTATTTTTGTTGTTTGTTTAAGACATAGATGTCTACTAAACTTTCACTTTTAAACCCTGTGTAGCCTATGTATCTATAACCACCAATGTAATTTTTTTCAGTGGGAAGATTGTATGACGTTTTTTTATATTTTCATATTAGTCCAACAGTGGAGGGAAATTTCCAGCATTGCAATAGACAGACTGCACAGAGGTAACACTGAGCTATGTCCCCAGGTCTCTTTTCTCACTATAGGACCTACATCAAAGAACTCCCAGGAAGTCTTGGCATGCCCGGTCTCACGACTGCGGTCCTTAACCCTCTTGTAGGTGACAATGAGGTTGTTCCACTTGCGGCGGATCTTTTCGACGGGAAGGACGTGTCCTTTGGCGGCCATCTCCTCCTGGACGCTCTGGAAGAGCTGCGAGCGTTCCCGGGTCTCGTACAGGCCCCAGCGGCGCCCCACGGCCTCGATCAGGCACAAAACAGCTTTGGAGGAGAAGTCTGAGCTGGAGGTGAAGGCCTTGTCTGAGGGAGTGGGTGGCATTACCGAGGCTGGGAAAAGGACAGAGCAAGAGGAGGCTGTCAGAGAAGATAAGAGCTCTGAGTTAGCAGTTCAAGATCTCATGAACCGGTGTTTTCCCTGCCACAGCATTTCATTTGAACTGGCTTTGGTGAAGTTAGTGTCGCATGGCTATTTCTGATTACTTTCAGTACTAGTAAGAAGTTGCTTCTAGAAGAAATACTGCTGTGAGCCCTGATACTGACCATAGACAACACACACACACACAATTTCTGCAGACCTGGAGCTATCTTCAGGTACGTTTTTCCATCCCCTGATGTAGCGAAGAACCTGTCTGTACTCACAGGATCTGATGGTGAGACAAACAGATATTTACATGTAATAGCAGATTCATAGAAGTGACTTAGACCTAACAGCAAATCAAATGAACTGCTACTTTGGGGACAAGCATTGTCATCAATGCTATGATGATGTGAAAGATTGATATCTAAATGTTATTTTATCAATATCAGTATGGACCTAGGCCGTCTTTAAGAATCCTCTGGACATTAGGTTCCTCATGTGTCGTTTAAAGTAACGCATCATGAAAAGATACATTCTCTTGAAACAATGTTGTCAATTACACACTCACACAGTAGTAGAGAAGTGGTGGTCGAGGCTGCTTGCTGCTCTGTCTCACTCAGCTCCTCTGTAGTCTGATGCACACCACCTCCTCCTCCTCCTCTGCGTGCGGCATCGTCGCAGGGCGCAGACGACTCCCCCTGACTGCCCAGAACGAGCGCAGATGCATTTTCATCGACTGCTTCAATTTTCACGTGCATTGTTGCAACGTCGCTAGTACTTCCGTGCAGATTTCCCTCCATGGTTGCTGCAGAAACACACGCGCGAGTGGCAAGCGGAGGAGAAAGCCTGTTTGGCTGCGCAGGCGGCGCATTGGGGAAAAGTTTCAGCCGGTGATGCTGCCTCTTTCACGGAGTTAACCGCCGGTATTTAAGGCTTAAATCAACCCTCCAGTGGGTTAGTTTACTTATAAGTGCGGACGGTCAAAGGCCGTCCACTGTATTTCATGCTGGGCAGAGAAATGGCTGCGTTTTCCTCTGTACAGCCTACGTATGCGCAACGCGGCTGCGCAGCTCTCAGCAGGGATTTGCTGCTGGCAACTGTGACGATGACGTCAGCAGACCGCACACAGTGCAGCTCTGACCCAGCAGAAAGTTAACAGGATAATAAAGCTTCAAATTGAGATTATTAGCATCACATAAGGATTATTATCAGGATTTGATTCGCATAACAGAATTATTAGTAATAGGATTAAGAGGAATGTATTGAATGTTATACAATAGGAATAGCCGATTACACTTAAAAAACTGAAAACTTGTATTATTTATTATTTTCAAAACAGACACCCAGGTATAGGCAAGCAATACAACCCCACAGCACAATATCAATGTACAATACGCTATTGATCTCTCTCCCATTGCATGTTTTTCTATTATTCTCTCTCACTCTTCCTATCACACACACACACACACACACAAACACACACAGTGACTGTGTGTTTGTGAAGGAGGGAGTCTCTCTCTCCCTCCAAAGAATACTTTAATTTCTGCGTCCTGTGATTGTCTGATACTTTGGTTGATGTAAACCTCTACACATAAATATATTTTCCCTATTCAGACTAAGTTTTGAAACCATGGCATGCCATGTAACATCAACAATATCAAAAGAATATACTGTATATTAAAAAAAATCTTCCAGTTCTTGTAAACAGATATTAGAGCAACACACATTAAATGCATTTACCCATTGACTTTTAAGGCCTTGAACCTAAGGTCACATCAAAAACCTTGAAAATCTGAGAGTTCTGCTTGTATTGAAGAAAAATGTTGTTTTGTTTGCTGTTTGTCTTACATAACTTTGTTCACCATTGATTGTGTTTAGTTAGACCTAGCTAGACACACTCTCTGTAAAGTCCTCTGAGACATGCTTGTGACAAAGGGCTATATAAATAAACTTGACCTGAAATGTTACCACTTTAGTTGTGTTTGCCAGACAAGTGCCAATGTCTCACAAATGCCTGCAGAGGCCTGAGATGCCTGCATTGTAGCAAAAGTTTCATTACATTGAAATAGGTAGAATGATTTTGCACATTTCAAATTATCAAATTATTTCAAAAAGTTTTTTATTCACAAAAAAACCAAAAACAAAATGCAAGATGTATTATTTGTTGAGATGCGACTGAAATGGCAAACACAATATGGGTTAATATGAGAGTATCTGTAGTATCTGAGTATATGGAGAGTATCATTCCAAAATGAGATGTCCACTGTTTCAAAGTGGTGACGTTTACAAAATAATGGATATCACTAAATTAAATCAAATATAGTATAGCTGGCCTTTATAGTATTGTAAAGGCCAGCAGGCAATTTAAATCAATGATTGGAAAAATAACACTTTCACAGACGGTATCCTCTATATTTAAGAGTTAATTTCCAAAATGGACATATAAACTTATGGAAATTAACTCTTAAGGGCTTTTCACATAGCACATGCTTAGCCTAGGGTAATCTTAACACTGGGTTAACCGTTATCTGAGGGTTATCTTAACCCTGTCTCACACACAGACATTTGAACTTGAACTTGAATAAACTTGAACTTGAACATTTAATCCATGGCTAACTATTCACACAGAGCTCTTCTTAGCCCAGGGTTTACATGTCCGAAGGTACACGTGACCTATCACGTTATTTGCTTGGACAACACACAAGTCTTCTAACCCTTTTCACACAGCCAACAGATAACCATGTTTTTAAACTATTTTCTGGGTATAACCCTAAAAAGTCGGGACAGCCGTGCTCTGGAGCAGGGTCAACTAGTCCCGGGCAAGTTAGCCCAGGGTTAAAAGCCCTTGACAATGTTTTCCCAATATTTGCCGACAGTCTGAAGAAAGATTGTTTATCAGTCTTCTGTTGGATTAACAGTCTCCTGTTGGATGCTGAATACATTCTTAAATTCTCTCTCAAATAACTCCTTCAGTCTGACGCCCATGGCCTGGAATTCTGCATTATCCTGCAAAAGAACATAATAATTAATAATAATAATTAATAATAACATTAATAATAATGTCGCCAACTGCGGATGCACACCTGTTAAAGTGTGTGAGAATTAAAAGTATTTGGGAAACTTAAAACTTACATCACATTATGACCTACATGTCACCTTGAGGTTTGAATGATACTGTTTCTTACCCTGTTGAATGTCGTACAGTTGGTAAAGATGAGCTGGACGTCGGACACAAACTCTCCAACAGTCTGGTAGCATCTGTTCAGAAGATTCTCTGCTACCTTCTCCAGCCACATCGGACTCCTGATCAGGTTTGTGTAGCCTCTCACCTGTTGGTGCCAGGCAGAGATGAATGTAATATACTCACTAAGCACTACGCTGTGTATCTGAATTTACTAGAAAATATCGTGAAAATGTGACTTAATTGTAAAAATTACGAAATAATTGGTATAATAATTGTTATGCACAAAAGGGAGAGTGTGTATGTGTGTCAAAGGCAGAAGGAGACTTACATGGATGCTTGGGTCTGTAGCAAAGATTTGGTCCTCATCTGCATTGTACAGAAACAGGAGGAGATACTGGCATTCCTGTTAGGAAAAGAGGGATGGGTCGATGGATCAGCAGATGGATGGAGCAACAGATGGATGTTCATATACATGCAATTTGGTTGTTAGACAGATGCAGATTGATAGAGAGAAAGGCAGAGAGAGTGAAAGACAGAGGGAGAGGCAGAGATACAGCATCCTCACCAGCAAGTGCTCAGATATTTGGCGGGACAAGGCTTTTTCATGGGTCAGCTGAGCAGAGTAACGCCATGCTTGACTGGCCTCTAATACACAGAACGTACAAATCCATGGACTGTCATCCCTGTTCAAACACACATACAAATACACCCACACAAACACACACACATAGAGTCTGACAATTAACAATGCTGTACAGAAAACAGATCTCTCTGTATTTTCTTGATGTATTTTAACTTTTTTAACCAGATGAATCCCATTGATATTAATAGGATCTTTTCAAAGGGAGAGAAAGAAAGCCAAGAAAGCAGCATAAAACATAAAAGCTGTAGACCAACAACAATGCATGGAGTCAGAATAAACAGTCAAAAGCCCTATTCACTCAGGACTAGTGTTTCATGACATAATTCATGACTTACTCGCAAACTTTTGCATTTTGTGAAAGGATAATGAAATTCACTGAAATCACCAGTGCCCATATACAATTTGTCAGTTCATGATTTAGTAACGCAAAAAAACGCAGAAAGATAGAAATCACTGAGAGTTTGAATTGCATAGGGTTATGTTCCCAGTATTAGTCTCAAGCAAATATAGGGCTACATAAAAGAAAGAACAAGGTAAAACAGTGCATAAAATAGAGAACAGAGTAACAACAAAGTTAATTTTTCTACATCTTGCTTCTCAAAGCTCACCCCAACGTGGCGTCTTCCACATGAGGCAGATGACACTCCTGGTGGAAGGAGCGAGGGCACTGATCGCACATCACCAGGTCTTTCTCTCCTTCACTTCTACAGATGAAACACTCGTCATCGTTCTTCTGACTCTCCTGCCAACGCATACATGAGGGAATCAATATTTATTAGAAACGTGATTACTGCATGCTTGTTGCAGTTTGATTCTTTTCAGGCCCCAGAAGGTACAGACTTGTATCACTTGTAGCACTACATTACGGCTATTCAACAGTGCAACATTTGAAATGTAAAAGGCTGCACTGACTATTGCAGTACTTATGCAGAACAAATGCAGGATAGATGCGAGAGTCTTCTAACAATAAGTACCCGTTCTGATATAGTATATTGACAACATGCCGGCTTCTCTGACCGTCCGAAACGTACAGATACACAAACTTACCTGGGTTTTACAATCTGGTATGCACAGTCTGCATTTACACAGCAATGAGTGGATTTTCAAGACGTTTGCCTGAAATACACAGATGAATAGTCTCTTTCTCTGTGTTTCTTCACTTGTGACTCTCTCTTACTCTCTCTGGCTACGGTTACATTTGTCATTTCCACATGACTTTTGAGAACTCTAAAGATCTAATTTTATAAAATCAGATCACTGTAGGTCCACTGTATGACTGTTATGCCTCTCCTGTAGCTGTATTTATTTAAACCTGTGTCTGCATTATTTTTTAAACATCCATCTATTTACATTGCTAGTATGTGCATTGTGACTTGCAGCCAGACTTCATGACCATTTTGAAGATTCGATTGAACACTAATACTAATGCTAACTACTAATAGTTTAATATCTAAAAACTGTCTGAACTTTTGCACAGGGGTTTTGATGTCTGTTGGGTGTCCGTCTTCATCAGCTCTGTAAGTGAAATAGTTTGACTATTTGACCATATTTGACTCCTGGCACCAGTTCTGTCAACCAGTTCAGGTGGATTGGGATTCAGTTCATAATGTAGTGGACTGTTTGACTCTGTCACCACGTTTGACTTTGATTGAATTGTGTGCTGATTGCTGCAGTCCACTGTAAAGAGCCAGACTGCGGCTCTGTCTATTCCAGTCCTCCTTCTTTTAAAGGTACAATCTGTGATTGATCCAATCCTTCTTCTTTTAACTATTCCAATCCACGTGTCATCCCCTTGTATACGCCGTCTGGAGGAGACGCTGAAATGGAATTTCAGCTTGCAGAACACATTTGGTGAAAGTACTGAATGTTTATAAAATATAATATTGAATTTAATCTTTTCCAATCTTATTTAAGTAGTATTGAAGTTTTACTTATTGTGACAATATTAACCGTTTCAGAGGAAAATCCAGTTTTTGTCTGTCACTTAATGCGTCCAGGTATGATCAGATGACAAAAATGACATTGAAATGTCAAGTGTAATCGTAGCCTCTCTCTCTCTAGGTGTCTCTCTCACACACAAACATGGACAGTTAATAATTTAAGACACTATGAATCCTATATTAGTAGTTTAGTACTGACAACATACATATGAGCATTAACACATATACACACGCACACGCACACGCACACACACACCTCATACCTCCTCTGACCATGGTTACCTTTAGGAGGACACCAAGTGGTTTCCCCTCACACTGGATGTCTCTCATCCAGGAGGCGTCTGTCTGAGATGATCCCTCCTTCACAAAGTCCACTGGGCTCATCCAGCTCTTCTCAGTGCGAATACTCTTCCCACAAGTCCCTGGTGGTGGAACACAGAGGGGGCACAATTCATTGAGTTTATTGTTAGTTCGTAACGCATTACGTTGTTGACCAGAAAGTGCTCTACTTGCATGACAGTCAACAGTCTAATCTACCACACAATTAGTATATGTTATACTGTATAGTACACACAAACACACACACACACACACACACACACCTGATGCAAATCGGTCTTTGTCTAATGTCCCAGATGCAGCTCCACATGTAACATTGAACAATGTCTTGCTACTGCTGTCATTGCTGCCACCTGGCTCCTGCTGAGCCGCTTCCTCCTCTTCTCCTTCTTCATCTATGATGAATAGAGGCAGCAAGAACAATGTGATCATGAGAATACACAACCACCACTAATTGCTATAGCGGTGGTTATGTATGTTATAATTGTTACACATCGAGAATAATTCAACTACTCACCAGTGCAACATTTGAAATGTAAAAGGCTGCCCTGACTATTGCAGTACAGGATAGATGCAGGAGTCTTCTTACAATAAGTAACTGTTCTGATACAGTATGTTGACACAAACTTGTTATAATTATTAACAAGTAACATTATAATAAAGTAATAAGTAATAAAGTAACGTTATAATTGTTACACATCGAGAATAATTAACCTAATTTCTATTATCATTGTTGGCATTAACATATTTCAATTATTTCAACATTCAGGGTTCCCACAATCACTTCGACATCAAATTCAAGACTTTTAAATTACTTTCTGTGGAAATTCAAGGACTCACAATTGGCATGTTTTAGGGTAAGACATGACACTGATAAAAATCAGATATCACAGAGGCCTCACATTTTACTTGTGATCTCGTCAAGTCAAGAAATCATGATGTAATCATTCATTTTAAAACACCTGCTGTATCAATCATCCATTTCTTTTCCAAAACATTTAAGGCCATATTTTATTTTTCTCAAATCCCCTCACTTTCAAGGATTTTCAAAGCCTGTGGGAACCCTGAATATCACTCTTTACAAACCTGCACCTGTGACATCTGATGAACTTTCTTTCTCGCTTGTTGAAGCCTGGTCTTCCTTCTCCTGGTCAACTTCCTCATTTCCATCCTCCTCGCTATCTGTGTCCGACCCTGAAATAGATGCAGAGATGCGTGGCCATTTTACCCTCTCATGCATCTATTATTCATGTCTCCTAGATTAGTACTGCAGAAACTCTTTCTGCTTCTTTCTCAATGTAAATTTGAATAAGCATCAGTAACAAATATGTCACCTTGTTTGTAACTGTACTGAGCTGTAACTGTATTTCCCTCTTGGGCCAGTCAGTGTCATTTTAAATGCTGGAATGCAGCAATGAGATGCATCATTTTCTCAACTTTAGTCAAAATCGGATCAGTGGTGTCTGAGATTTTGCATGTGACACGGATGAGTGAAAAAACGATGCACGCGCCCCCTTTGGGCTGATCAGTGTAACTTTAAAGATGCCAGAATGGAGCAATGAGATGCATCATTCCCTTTTGTGAAAATCCAAGTGGCATTCGAGATATTGTGTGTGATGTACAGATAATTAAACAAATGTTGTAGCACTCCCTTCAAGCCAATTAGTGTAATTTTGAAAATGCCGAAACACACAGGCGTGATGAAGTTTCATCAAAATCCAATCAGTGGTGTCAAAGATCGACAGATAGATGGACGGACGGACCAGGACTGATCCATAGTCCCTCCCTCAATTTCCTTGTGGGAGACAAAATACAATTTGTAACTCTAGAAATCTGCAACAAACCTGTGGTCGGGCTCTGAGATTGTTTGGATCGAAACAGCGATTTCTGGACCTAGCAAGGGACAGACAGAAAAAGGAGGATGGGTCAGATTTTGTATCACTAAAGAAGCAGTTGCACTACTAAGGCTGAATTTTTTTTCTAATTTTCTTTTACCTTTGTACTCAACCTTTTATAGCCCGGGGACTTCAGGTGTCCATCCTGCAGTGGATTCCAGAAGAAACAAAAATAAATGTGAAGATATCTGACCAGGGCAGGCACACTAGCACGGCTGAGGTTGAAGAAAAGCAAACTATATCATATTGTTCCACAGATATTTTAAAATAAAATAACTTTAAATAATACCTGTATGAGCTTTCCCAGGGGGGTGCCCTTACATTGGACGCTCCATTTCCAGTTCTTACAACTCGCCTTCCCTGCAAACTTCTCAAATTCAGTGGGAGTAAACCACTGGTTTTTGACCACGATGCACTTCTCCCCTGAAACATCCAAAAGATCAGGAAATAAAACAACTTTAACAGACAGGAAAGGAATTGATGATGATGATGATGGTGATGATGATGATGATGGTAGCTGATAATGGCTTGGGCACATGTGTGCTGTAAATTGTTTACAACTTGTGATGTAAACATGATGATGTGCGCAAATAAATCCTAGTCATAATAGTAGCCAAAACTCAACAATAATCATATGTGTAATGTCATGTGTCTGTTATTGTCTTTTTCCTGTTTGTAACCTTCACTGTGATTTATCAGCCATATGGTGACTGATAGCTGAAGCGTATTTTTTCATTGACACCAATGCATTTTTTAATAATCAGTAACAAAACCTTTTTTTCTGTCACAGCAGTGATATAAAACTAGGCTACAGGTGATATCATTCTTCTCTGTTGTCTCTCCTTATGTAACAGTTTTCTTAAATATGAATTTTAATAGTGTTTTGCTCTCCTAGTTACATCAGCCATCCATAATAGTGTTTTTTTTCTATTAGTTACATCAGAAATTCAAGCTTGCTTGCCCCCTCTAACCTTTAGCCAGCCTGTCTCTGCGCAGCGTCCCCTCCAGGTCTCCACAGGTCACTGGCAGCTGGGTCTTATAGATGGTCCAGGTCCAGATGTCCCTCTTCTCCCCCTTCCTCAGAGGAGAAGCTGGGGGATAAAAACACAATAGTTGAGAAATTCTCTTTCACTCTCACAGATGCTGATTAAAACATACTACTCATTCACGTTCAGGTTTTTTATTGCCACACAGCGAGGTCAGTGAGATTTGTCTCAGTAAAGATAAAAAATTGCTCTGGCATTTAGACTGTACGACAAATTCCACTGCAACTGTCTGCTAAGGTTCCATTAACATAACTTACATTCACCAGACAATTTACCCAACCTTGGAACAGCGCAGTGTAATTGGTGGCAGGATGACTTACAGTAGCTTGGTTTCTGGAGCTTCTTCTTTCGACTCGGAGTCGACTGGGAAGACGGGCCGGGCTGCTCCTCATCATCGCAAACACTCCCAGTTCTCTGTTTCTTCTTCTTCTTTTTCCCCCTCTTCCCTTCCTTGCCCTCTCCCTCCTCGTCTTCTGCAGGCTCCTTCCTTTTCTTCCCTTCCCTCTCTTCCTTTTCCACCCTCTCCGGCAGTTTGCTGGAAAACTGGAAGGACCCTGTGTGTGAATAGAAATTGGAGCATAGCTTAAGATATCAAGGAGACACCAGCTGTTGATGTGTCTGTGTCATTGTCATCATTAATATCACAAGCACAATCATAATCATGATCATAATCACGCCACTACCTCCACTATCATTATCCTCCTCCTCAGCATCATCATCTGTTCATAATCATCCTGCATAACCTCCTCAAAAATTATCATCATAATCCTCCTCATAATAATTACCATTACCTTCAACGATATCATAATCATCACTAACACCGTCATCATTCATTCATCATCACTCCTCCCTTTCATCATCATTACCATCATAATCATCACCAGTTTCATCATCATCATCCTCACCATCATTACCACTAATAATTTACCACCTACATCACCATCGTCATCAATATCATCATCACTTTCACCTTCATCATGACCACTAAAATGCACCACCTATTACATCATTGTCATCGCCACCACCAAGACCTTGATCATCATTACCACTAACATCGGCCACTGCCTTCATCATCATAAAATGAACCACCTTCAGCGATGTCACCACTAGAAATTAAACACGTCATTATCATCAACATCATCATAACCTTCACCAACATCACCACCAAAATCAACAATCGAGTTAAATGTATTGACGAAAACAAGCCTACCTAGATCTAGCTAATCAACAAAACACACATCACAAAACTAAAAAAGTTCGACATCATCATCCTCATCCTCATCAGAAGGTGAGTGGAGACTGAGCTGACCGTCCATGAGGTTGTTGCGCAGCAGTCGCAGGGTGGGGTACTGGGTCATGATGCTCTCCTCGAAGACGCAGGTCCAGAATGTCTTGATGTACTGAGGTCGCGTACTCTCCAGCCAGTCCAGGACTCCGTACAGGCCGTTCCTCATGTTCTCTTTGCTCTTCATGCGAATCACCTTCTGCACACACGTAGAGTTCCGGAAAACATGGTGGAGAGGAATGAATCATTAATAAGTATTGGGTTCTTAATCAACTTACTGTACGGTTTCACAATAACAAAAATGAAAGGAATAGCTCAGTGCTGTAGGGCGAGCGGCCAAAGCATCGTCACTGAGGAAAACATGGGGGATAATGAGGTAAATATTGCACTTTTAGACACACGGTGCAATCATTTGGCTAAACAATACATGGATTATGCTGCAGGAGCTGTTTGAAGAAATCTGATGGACATTTTCTATAGTTTGGGATCAGGCTGAGATGGAACTACAGGGGCTAACTGGCTCTGTGTTCAGTGGAGTTTCAACTGACATGGGAGTGAGTAGCTAATGACTGAATTCTGATTTTGTGGTGAACTATTCATTTAAGCTTACACAACATTATGACTTATGTAGGCTGTTGGTGTAAGATCAACAGACTTATTATGGGGTATGAATAATAGTTTTACATGCATATACTGTACATGAATACTGGTTAATATGAGTTGTACAGCTGAAGCTGAGAGAAACAGATTAATCTTTATAATTAATCTGACTCCTGCTTGGTAAAATAATGAACAGACCAAAACACAAAAACAAAAATCTGTCAAACACAGCAGATTTCCTAATGAACTGGAGGTTAAATAATGAAGGTTCTATGGGGGGAAAAAAGGAAACTAGGAAGGTTTAGGCCACTAATTGTTTAGAGAGGTTTGTTAGTTTAGGGACCAATTAGGCTATTATTACTACTATTATTAGGCTATTCGTCTAAAAGTTGAAAGGCATGTTGATTAAATTTACTGTGAACTGAACTCTAAAGTGATGTAGTAAATCTTATGGAAATAAACACTGCCGGTCACATTCACATCTTTTAGTGAAACTACACAATTCATGGCGTTTGCCTATTTCACTTGCCTTGCTTTCCACCTCGGTTTTGACTAGATATCACGTAATATGAAGAAATTAAATCTTTCTAATTTCTTATCAAAATGAAACAAAAATAAATAAATAAATACATAAACCTGTACAGGCTACATGCTTACATGGCATTCGGCTAGCCTACACGGTGGAAAAAATTAAGACCTCTAAAAACTGTAGGCCTATTTAAACCATTTTAATACAAGGCCTACTTTTAAGGTCAATTTACTTTAGGCCTAACTGACTTTTAAGGACAGGCAGATACCCGTAAAATGAAATAAGCTAACATTAAAATGTAACTATTCCTTCCTTTACTTACTTAGGACCTGTCAAGGACGCCTGGCGGTCCCCGGTCCCCACTTTGACAAACACATGCCTTACTACGCACGCGGGCTTCGAGGGCAGCCGCGCGCCAAATCATTCAAACAGGCTCTATTGACTTCTGCTTCTGACGAGGTGAGGGTGTGAGTGAGTGAGTAAATGTGTAACTAACACCTCTCCCGCTCAGTGCCTCACCTTATATCTGTCTTCCGGGATCAGGTTGTGATCCCTCAGTTGGTTAAGGAACGTTTGCGGTTTCTCCATGCACGACATTTCTGTCTTTTTACGGTGGAAAAACTGCAACAGTTGTTCGGGCTCGAGGAAATCCAGCGGGTCCATGAGCGCTGCCACACGCCTCTCCTCTCCAATATGAACCTCAGGTATGCGGACCCAGCGAGGTCGGAACAGCTCCAAATGCCCACCAGAGCATAAAATAAAAGAAGTAGTGGTTTGCGGTGGTTGCCTCGTTCGTTATGCCAGGCAATAGTCTGTAGTCAGTTCCATTAATGTCCTATTTAAGGCAGTTTAGGCTCCCCCGGACAGCAGCTGTGCACAGTGAAAGAAAACAGCAGCAGCAGGGATATTCTGTAGCCTATCTTTCAGGAATCAAAACAAAAATAACGCGGCTGATTTCCAAGAGCAGACGAAAGTCCCCCCACAAGCGATCAAAGCTTTTCCTGTGCGAGTGCCCAAACAGGCTTTCTCAGTTCCTCCTTCCAGTGACGTTTAGAAAGTGAAACTATTATTTGATGCGGTTCTGTTGTATGGGACTACAAGTCGCGCTTCTGGTCAGTGGCAGGCAGGGGGCAAAGTAGGACAAAGTTACTGAGGACTCAGTCCGGCTGTGTTCCGTTAAGACTTCCGGTCCGATATTTTCAGAATAAAAGCGTAATTTCTACAAATCCACAACACTCAATATTATTGACTAAAACAAATCTTTTGCACAAAAATCAAGTAATTAAGCGACAAAATACGACTATACAATCTCTAAGATGTTTTTACATCATAAGAATTGTTGTAATAATTTAGTTGAAAGTTCCCCTCTACATTTAAACAGAGATTTGTCATTTTTGGACTACATAGGCTACAGATATAAACACTGCACAGGTCACCTTTCATTGTAACTGCACAAGTTCTATGCCAAAATACTCCTACAGACCTGTACTTTCACTGCACACTAACATTTAGGCTCAAGCTGTTTAAGAAAAATCATGACAGGCACTCAAAGTCAGCCATACTCTAAAACTGTGAAATTTGTAGAATAAAGTATCTAAGAAACACATGCGAAACACACACAATAGTCTCAAGTCAAGTATTTTCACACCGTAAAATCTTAATTTTACTGGTTGGTGGCAGTTGTGACTGAAAATAGCAGTACAGGCCTAGTAGTGGCAGTTCTCTAATGACACTCAAATTACATTATGACTAGTCAAAATGCTCATTTAAGATATCTTTAATTACATTATGACATGCCAAAATGCTAATTTAGATATCTCTAGGTAAGCATGTCGTCATGGTAACAGCTAAACCGGTGCATACAACTCCCTGTGGCAAGTTTCTTTTTGCAACTTACTGACAAACCAATCCAACAAAAACAACAAAATCGTAATGGTTACTATCACTAGATACTGTAACAAATTAAACATTTTGGGCACGTTGTGGATCGACCGTGAACGTGAAAAGGGCCTTTAAACATACATTTGGACTCATTTTACATATATTAGTCTTGAAAAGTGTGACTTTTAAATGGAAAAATAAGCGTTGTGCAACTTTCCTGATGCACTTTACCTCACAAACATTACCAATAGAGCCAAACATTCTACAGCCTCAAAGTGCATTTAAAACTCCTGTTTAGTTGTCACATACTGTCAGCCTTTGTATCGACAGCCAGTCAATCAATCTGAGAGTCAGAAAATGTCTTAACAGACATAGAGACATAAATAGAGACAGTGGTGTTTTCAACACACAGCACCATACTGCTATCACACATTGGGTCTCTAATGTATTTAAACTGCAAAAAATGTCCATTGGGGTAAGAGGGATGCTAGGATGAAGGTTTTTTTTTTTTTTGCAGTGTAACAAATGCACCACACCTAGTTGAAGTGACACCTAAACTTTTCAGGGGTTCAGCATTCGGTTTCAGAACATCAGCCTATTGAATTATTCATAAAATTCATATTTTTATGATCTAGGGTGTAAATGAGTTGGTGTAAATGCTGCTGCACGCTCCATAGACAGGGGGCAAGGTAAGACAAAGTTACTGAGGCTTCAGTCCACTGTTGAGCTGTATGTTAGCACCAACTTCCCAAGACTGAGTTACAGCCCCTTTAGCACAGTTCACTTCTCAGTTTTTAAGACACATTCTTTAACCGGTCTCCCTCATTGTCAGCCCTCATACATCTTCCTTTCATGACTAAATTGGATTTAATAGGTGAAATCAATAAATGACCTAGAGCCTATTTCACAGAAAGGACAGCTGCTCCCAATATTTTGTAGACTCAGGGTTCCCTTCAAAATCCTTGAAAGTTTGTGGATTTGACAAAAATAAAATAAGGCATTAAAAGTATTTGAAAATGAATGGATGGCCTTGAAAGTACTTGATTTTTTTTTTATTTAAACACAGCATCCAACACACTTCACATCCTGAGGTAAACCCTATGATGGATAAAAAAAAAGAAAAAAAATGAAGCCTCTATGATGATTTTGAAGGCACATCTTACCCAAAACATGCCAATTTTTAGTCCTTAAATTTCACTAAACAAGACCTTGAAAGTCATTGAAAAGTCTTGAATTTGATGTCCAAGTGAGTGTGGGAACCCTTATTACAAGGCCTCAGTCCAGGCATCATAACACTTGAGATCAGAAATCTGAATCCCATGTTTTTCAGGTAGATGTACAAATTTTCACTTCTACCCTAATGCCATCATGCTATATTCACCTACAGATCTGCTATTCTGACAAAATAATTAGTTACTACAAGTAGAGTTACTACTATTAGAGTTACTACAAGGATTTATCAAACATATGCCTTTTATCACGTTCTCCTCAGTCAGGCTGTTGGTAATATCCCTCCAAGTCATTGTAGATGACGTCATCATGGTGATCCTGGCAGGTGCGTACCACCTGTAGGACTGTCTCTAGGCGTCGGTCCAAAGCCGAGAGGTGCGATTCAGAGAGGAGGGGAGCCATGCCCGCCAGAGGATCCTGGGCCAACGACTCCCGCATGACATCGCTCAGACGGAAGCCAGGAAGGGACAAGAGACGCAAACGGAGGAGGGTGGAGCGACGGATCCTAACAAGGTGGGTGGAGGGGGGTGGAGAATGAGAACACAAGTAGTTATTGAAAGAGGAAGAGAGAGAGACAGCCAAAGGAAGGTATTAAGGAAATGTAATGGAGCCAAGATATCACTTGACTTGGCACACAAAAAAAACATAAACCATAATTTCCTTAGCTCTGCCTTCAGCTTTTTCTAAATGAGATGCAAACAAAGTCAAAGAAATACCCAAATAAAATACAAAATTATATCCTGTCCCTCTGTCTTATTCCCTTGATATAGGCTATTATAACCCGTTATACTGACTTAGAAAAAGACCCAAAGAAGTCTTGCCTCATTTTTGTAAACATCTATTGTTTTTCTATATCTGTCATCAGTGTGTTTGACTAAGGTGTTATGTATGCACTTATACTCTGACGTGTAGGAGTGCTCACTTTAACCTGCGGGAGTGGTATGTTGGAATCATGTAACTAAACCATGTGACACTGACCTGTGACCTTAACATGGGACTTTATGTATATAGTTCCTGGATTTTTGGCTGAACGAAATGTTTGCTGTACTTTGCACTTTGGAATGAAATGGACAAATATCTCACATAATTTCTTCCTTCTATCTTTAATTTTTGATAGTGTGCAGGTTCCTACCTCTTACTCTGATTCATTTTCAGGATTTGTTTTCTTAACAATTTTATAATGTTTTCTATTAAGTATAGGGTTTGTTTTTAGGGTTTACCTGCAACACTGTCGCAAAGGAGCTAGAATAGAGGGCTCGTCCTGAGAGTGACGCCCAAACCTGGAAAACATCATCAATAACATTTCAGTCATGGATAAGTTACATAAATAAACTGTTACCGCAACCGCTAACACCATGAGTAATAGATGGTACAGATGTAGATTGTAGAAGTCCCACTTTTTACTGCATGCTTGCTGAACACTGATGTGCTTTGGCCCCATACTCAAGAAGTAACACTAATTCAGTTCTACTGTGTAACATTCAAGAGAGAATTGTCAGTACTAATGGAGGATAAAGGATGCATCATAATTGCTTAAAAAGTGATTTCTACAGGAGCTACAGCTGTACATTGTCAACAGTATGAGCTGCGGTGGGGTGAAAGATGCTTATGGTACTCACGCCCGTCCATTGTCCAGATGCAGCAGAAACGTTTCATTGCCAAACTTTTCAAATGTCTCATAGTGATGTCTGTCCATGTTGCCTTTGAATGAAAAATGTTGGTTACTGACAGAGTTTAGACTAGAGTAGAGAATGTTTAGTAGAAATCAAAATAAGACACCCTAATATAGACATACATTTACAGAAAAAAGCAAAAATATTCTCTGACATCAGTAATGCATGAGAACATCTTGAGTGGATTTACATGGGCATTAATACCCATAGTATTCATATCATAGAAAGTATGTCAAGAGTTGGTGCATGTAGGCCATACCATGTGCTATCCTGATTAGAAACCAAAATATGAAAGCTAGACATGCTGATATCACACCTTATCTCATTTACTGGGTTAAGTTCGGTGTCAAATAATACATTTGGAATATTCTGTTGTTTCTTCCTTGAACACAGTTGCATCTCCAGCTGAACATCGGCTGCTCATTTTAACCACTAGAGGGCAAACTGAGCCGGGTTTAGTGAGGTAAATACTGAGCCAGGTGTAGTGAGATAAATATGGTAACGGCACATTAGTACTCAAATGTTGACAATATGGCTGGTGTTGTTGTATTTCGTAATTACATAAATACCAGTTTACAACTCAATGTTTTAGTGTGAGTTTCTCTTTAAGCAGCATATGAGCCGGTACCCAGGATACTAAATACACTTGTGAGGGAGTAACTTCTCAACAAATACAACCTCACTACAATTACAAGATGCCATAAACCTATATAAGCTCCATCTTTTCTAAAGGCTAGCTATGACAGTGCCCACCTCACTCTGCTCCATCCCCTTCAGTTGCCTACTTTGAATGGCTAACTCATGAATAATGTATAGAGTATTAAATGTATTGACTGACTCATGAGAAAGTCCAGTATAGCCAGGTCTATGAGATCCACCAGTCTGGAGCCATGGTTGTAGGGAGGCGTCTGTTTCACTGTGTCACAGTAAGCCGGGTCCTTCTCCCAGCTGGGAACAACAGTGCAGTGACAGTGAGTGAAGGACATAATCTTTTGTGCTATGGAACGAGGCAGACACACACATATAGATATATATATATATTTAGAGAGAGACCACCACTTATCACAGACAGAGAGAGAGTGTACCCACGGTGCCAGCTTGGTGCGGCTGTACGACCGCCTCCACGGTGACCTCCAGGACCTCCGTGGAGCCAGGCTGAGGTCAGGCAGCATGGCAGCCAGGGAAACCTCCAGAACGTGGGGCTGACCGCACACGGGATGCTCTGTTGAACAGTAGTACTCACACTGGCCGTAGAAGCACACATTCCCCGCTAGAGGGAGCCAGAAGAGAAGGTTTCATTTAGTGGTCAGGGTCTGTATGCTGTTGTCTGGTCTAAGTAGTAGGTCTGGGATGCGCAAGTGTAATGGGAAATCCATGCATTTGTGGATGCATACTGATAGACATACATATACTCATACACAAACACACACACCAGGGGAGGTGAAGAAGGTCCTAGAGAGCCTGCGGTCGGTGGTGATCTCTCTGATCTCGGTGGTGACATTGATAAGTCGACCGACCACTGGAGGGATCCTGTTAAAACCCAGCAATCTGAGATGAGAGAGAGAGATAGAATAAGAAAGAGATGGGAATAGAGGAAAAGATAAACAAGACAGGGAATGACAGCAAGAATCAAACAGAGAAGGAAAGAGACAGGGAGGACGAGGGAGGACAAGAAAAAGTGATAGACGTAGGTCAGGTTTTCCTTTCATGCTGATGTATCTAGAACTCTCGTGTTTTCCATGGTTGTTGCCCTGCTGCTGCGTTGTGGCTCCATGCCCAAGATGAAATTCTACTTCAGGATAGAAAGGGTGGTTGAACTTCTAGAATTGCTCGAAATGTTTTTGAGTATAATTTTAGCACCCTGTTGTATTAATCCTATGAAAGGGGAACCCTTGAAACTGTGCAAATGATAGAGCCAGATCCATTGAGCCAGTTGCAACGGTTGTGGGTCTCGCAACACTACTAGCGCTCTAGGTAACAAGACCCAAGAGAGAAAGAGGTGATCGCTGTTTGAATTCATATCACTTTAATTACCATGTTACACACAACTTCAGTTTGGTTCTTCTTGTATCCCTCTGAGGCATGCAGTACATATATATACAAATTATACCCCTATCCCATTGGTAGGGTGTAATTGGTACATGTTCAGCGGTTCAGTGTCTTGCTCAAGGGCTCTTTGACTGGGTTGGACTCATTGGCTGTTGAGGGGATGGAACCTGTGACCTGCTGGGAGACACACAGTGTAACCCCCTATGTACCTGTCCAGGTGAAAGGCAGCGATCTCTGCGTTGTGTCTTTCAAAGTCTGAGAAGTAGAAGAGGTTGAAGTCTGTCTCGGCATCTCTGGACTGTCTGCACAACAAATGCACACATCAGACATACAGGATGTATTGTTTCATGTGAAATGCATAAGTTCTGGTTGTGATTTACTGGGCAGAAACACAAACACTGTCAGCAAGTCAGCCAACCAGTCATCCAGCCAGTTAGCCTGGATGTCAGCAGAAGGCAGAAGCCTATAGAAGTTACAGCTCTCTGTCAGTCAGTCAGTCAGTCAGTCAGTCAGTATGAGGACATTGTGGTCTTACTTCATGGGTTTGAGCAGAGCCTGTCCATAGTTGGGGAAGGACATGAGTAGTTTGAGCTGGGTACCTCCTGTCTTCTGAACTGAAAGAGATACACACTGTTTTATATGAGTACTGCACTATGTAAAGTCTATTCCTTGTCATGCATTTAGCCTGTTTCTCCACATGGTGGGCCCATCACATAGCTAAACCACTGACTGTCACTGGACCCTCCAGTTCAATATCCTGTTGTGACCAAAAGACCTGGATCAAATACTATTTGAGATGAATTGAATTTGTTTTATGGCAGTAATTGATATTCTCTGACTTTATGGAACCTATTGCATCGTCCCCATTATTTACATTATTCGTATACAACTTGTGAATGATTTGCTCATTTTGAAAGAGTCTTTCTGGTAAATCGTTGGTATCAATTTTGCACCTGTGACTTGAGTCGTGAATAAGGAAATGAATGAATCATGAACAGGGTTGCGAACAATGTGAAGTCATTTGAGCACCACTGTCCATAAATTGGACACCAAGTCACTTCCAATAGATGAGATCCACATAGAAATGAATCTTGATTTGCCTTCTTTCATCCCAACAACCTTGCTCCACCCCGCCCACACATTAGGCAAATTGGGCAACGTGAATGAGATGAATCAAAGTATTTGTTGTTTCTACTGAACAAGGTCGACAGAGTCCCAGCCTTCCAAAAAAAAAGGGTCTAACATTTGGTCATTGCACACAAGGACTGTGAGAGCAAATGCAGCAAATCATTTCAAAAGATTTCAAATTGAAATCAGTGGACTAAAGCACAAAAAGATGTGACTAAAATGGACAAACCTTCAACATCTTACCAATCATTCAGCAACACAATATTCTGCAAAGCATATTTCTGTTATAGCTATCCCTAAACTTGATAAAAGCAAAACAAACAATTATGAATTCATTTGTTTAAAGCTATGTACATCATGGTGAGGAAAGTGTTAAGCATGAAAGAAAGGGGATGAGAAAGTATAACATAAGAAAAATACAAAAATCAGCCTGTAGCTGAGATTAGTGCTGCTTAATCTGCACCGTTCAACACAAATCTCAATACATTATTCATCGCACGGTCTACTGGATATGGGGTAGGGGAGTCTGAGGGAGAAGGCAAACAGAGGATGTGTGTGTGTATGTGTGTGTGTGTGTGTGTGTGTGTGTGTGTACATATGTGTGCCTCTGTGTGTACCTGCAGTTTGTGCATGTGTTTGGAGGTTGAATCTGTGTCTGTGTATGTGTATGTGTGTGTGAGCATACGTGTGTGTGTGTGTGTGTGTGTGCGTGTGCATGTGTGTGTGTGGGTGATCAAGATAATGTGAGCTTGTGGGAGGATTATATCTATGACCCTAGAACAAAAGATCATGTGAGCTGGAGATTTGCGATGTTCGATTATCTGGCTTTTGACTTGTTATGAAACACCCATTGGTTTTTCGCTCTACCCATTTGCCTGCCATCTGATTGGAATTATAATAACTTCATTTTCACTTTCTAGTCTCTGTGTGTGTGTGTGTGTGTGTGTGTGTGTTTGTGTCCATGTGTATTTGGAATGCAAGAAGCGTATGGGGGATTGCTTCATTTCTTCCAAGGAGCAATTGCCATTTCCTGAATCCTGAATTGTCTAAGGATTGTGGCTCAAGCCATGGGGAAATCATTGTTTTTTTTTTGTTTTGTTTTTTTAGATTATTATAATGGCGTTTCTGCTTTTTTGGACAGTGAATGTAGAAAAGGCAGGAAAGAAGGGCGGAAGTTATGGGATGACATGCAGCGGCGCTCCGGGGCTGCATTCAAATACAAAACACAGTGAGCACTTTGTATGTCTACTGAGTCAGCCCAACTCGACTGCCAGGGGCGTCCAATCCGATCACAAACACACACACACACACACACGCACGCACACACACACAGACGCATATGTGCACCCATATGCACAAGTGAATATGTAATGCAGATATTCACATCACGCACACACACGCACACACACACACAAAAATACACAATCAATCTTGTGTCCTAACATGCCCCCGCTCTGTTTGCTTTTCCAGCTTCCTCAAACTCCCTCTATGCGACAGAGGGGATTTGTGGGTCGTCAAACAGTGTGCTGAAGCCTCTTGGGTTAGTCCTTTCATCCCCAGTAATGCCAGCCGTCTCACCAGAGAGTGCCTTTATGGGTGTGTGTGATGTAAATGTGTGTGTGATGTAAATGTAAATGTCTTTCCCCGCGTCAGTGTCTGTTTACCCCTATACTGTATATATATATATGATGTGAGTGTCTACCATCTTATGTATGTGTGTGTGTGTGTGTGTGTATGGAAGACATCCTCTGAGGACCACTCTGAGTTGAAATGTGAGCCTCCCAGTGCTCCACTGTTCTGAATGTAAACTGTGGCACAGAAGTTTTCACACAGTGAACACGCCGTATCGCCTGTGGCTCTCTGACAGTCTAGTTTGTATAAAGGGATTAGAGCTAAACGAAAACGCAGCGTGGTTCTGACTTTGACTGTAATTGGGTTTAACCCAGAGGAATCTCAATGATCATGCTAGGAATAGATCCTGGCACTACTAGGACAATAGTAGAGACGAGGTCAGTAATAATTTAGTCTTGGTGAACAGAACAAGGCAGCCCCCTGTGGAGTCTGTATTCAACTACAGATAGCGTCTGTTTAAACTTAGATGTTCAATAGGATTGGCGTTATACTTGACCAGAAGGCGCAGATCAGTTTAACTTTGTTCACTGATCACAAGTGCGATACTTTCTTTTTTATCTAACTGGCCTTGAACCCAAATAGACAAGATAATACATTCACAAGAAATCCAAAGCAAGACTTCACCTAACTTACAGCATGTAGAATCTCAAATCCAGCAAACTAGTATTTTTATTTTTATTTTTTTTTACTTGTCACAGCTGGTACAAATGATTTCTGGAGCTGTGCAAAATAATGATTTGTTCTGTTCTAATGCAGTATGTGTGAGAGTGAAAGATTGATTTACAGACTGAAAGCCATCCTGTCATCCTGTCTATCATCCCTTCATAAGCTGTAATACTGGGCGAAAAGTCTCTCTTGAAGAAGACAGCCGAGCGAATAAACTTGTGGAAACTGCCTACTTTTTCTTGACGGAGTCTCTCTCTCTCTCTCTCTTTCCCTTTCCTCTCTCAAGCAAGACTTGACCTCACTTAACACATTTTTATCTAACATGTTTCTGCAAAAGCCTTCATCGGAGCATCATAAACATGGTACCTAGCCATGTTCATGGATAATAATTAGTTGCCCTTCCTCACATGAGTGGTGGTTTGTGGCAGAACACCCAACAAGAAGGATATACAGTGTATTGAAGAGGTGCACCTACATGTTTTCCAGTACATTTTCACAGCTAATAATAAGGGTGCTATTGGGTGCCAGCAGGTAGGCATAGCACTGGTTCTGCCTGGGCGAGAGTATATTTTTAGGAACGGCAAGATAAAAGGAGACAAAACTGAAATCCCTGGTAATCCTCTTCTTTCTGCACTGTGCAACCTCTTCTACCATCTCCTTTCCATCCTCATACCTTCCCCTCCTCCCCTCCCTTGCTCTCTCTCTCTCTCTCTCTCTCGTCTCACCTTTTAGCCCCGCCCCTCCTCCCCTACTCACCGACGTTGAGGATGCGTTGCGTCGCCAGATAGCGCGCCAGCCGGGCCACGTTGGGCTCCTTCCGGTCGTACAGCTCCCAGCGAGAGATGCCCAGGTGGAACCGCAGCCAGGGGGGGTGGGTGTCCGCCTCGCTCGTCCAGGCGGCTTTGTCGTAGCCGTCCTCCTGACTCTCGCTCTGCCTGTGGGAGAGGAGGCGGAGGGGGGTGAACGGGGCAGGACCGGCCAGTGAAGCAGCAGCAGTCAAATTGAGGATGAAAGACGGTGCTGAGGCACTGTGCAATGCAACCTCACCTCACTCACCATTCACTGTCATTAGTGTCACTCTCTTCCCTCTCTTCTTCCTCACTCCCTGTATCCCTCCCATCTTCACCGGTCCTCACCCTCAGCAGCCAATCATCTTCCTGCGGCTCCGGGCGTGGCAGGTTGTACAGCGGGTGGCTGAACAGAGCCTCCAGCTTGGAATGACCTTTGACCTTTTCAATCACTTCGGCAGCCATCTTGGCTCCAGTCAGTTCCCTTTCTCTCTCGGTGACATCATTGAACGAGGCTTTCCCGTGATGGTGCAGCATTTTGCGATGCTCTCCATTTTGGGGACTGGTTGGCAGTTTATGTGAGGAAGAGGCAGGTGAAGGAGAGGAGGAGTGGGAGATCGACTGACGATGCTGGGCATCTGCCCCCAGAGCGGAGGAAGGGGAGGAGGAGGAAGAGGAGGAGGAAGACGGCGGGAGGACACAGGCTGTCTGGAGGACGGAGAGGCAGAAGAGTGCCAGGAGGAGGTGGAGAGCGAGGGACAGACACGCCAGAACCAGACAAACGGAACGTGTGGAACGACCCAGGCTCTGTCTCAACATGCTGACAGAAAGAGGGCGATAGATAGATAGACAGATGGAGAGAGAGATATATATTTGAAATTCAAACACACCATGGAGCCCCTCCAACACTTCAAACATCGGCTGATAATGATGAAACACTCTCTTCTCTTTGCATTCGGCACTCATACACACCTACAGGGGGTGGACAAAATAAGAGAAACCGTACCACATGAAAAAGGACTTTGAAGTAACTAAATCGCACTGACAAAGGCAAGTCATATTAAGTGGAATAAACACTAGCAGTTTGTGTCAGCTTTAAAAAAAAATGCTCTGACAAAAACCACTAAATATGAGTTTTCAAAGCAACATGATGCAACTAACAGTGCACTGGCCACAACAGCTGCACACTTATTTAATGTGGCAAGGGAAACAGTGTGGAAAATCATGACAACATAATGCTAAATATGGACCAACTTCATTGGCAAAGAGGAAGAATGGTTGCAAGTCGAATACTTAACAGGAGAGTTGTAAAGTACCACGAAACAGCAAAACCAGAATCAAAACCTCTGTGACACAGTCTCAACAAAAATTGTACGTCATGAGAATTGCAAAGCTGATATTCACGGCAGGGCCAACTGCTTGTATCCAAGGCCAATGCACAAAAATGCATAACCTGGTGTAAGGAGAACAACACCTGGATCCTTCAGCAATGGAAAAAACAAATACGAGCTGATGAGTCGTCTTTCACAAGCTTACCTTTGGAGAAAGCCAAAGGATGCCTTCAACCCACAATGTCTGTGTTCTACAGTTAAACATGGTGGTGGATCTGTTACGGTATGGCAGCCATCTCATGGGAGTCATTTGGTCAGAGGATTGCTGTGTATGGTCATATAACGGCCAAGACATATGAGGCCATTCACAAGATCCTTTGGAGCAAACACTGTTCCCTCATGATGCTCCCATACTCCAAGATGATAATGCCTCCATACACACTGCTAAACAAATTCGACTGTTTTTATGAACACCACCAAACGTCTTCCATTGGTCCCCCCAATCACCAGGTCTAAACATCATTGAACCTTTTTGAGAAGTTCCACCTCCTTCATCGCTCAAAGAACTGGAGACTTTCCTTTCATGAAGAATGGTCCAATATCCCACTGCACATAGTTCTAGACTTGTATGATGGATTGAAGTTGCTCTGAGGGGAAAGAGTGGCCCTGTTCCTTAGTAGCGACTTAATATTCATGTATTGTTAGATGTTTACCTCATTGTGTCCGCCCCATGCATTCTAGCCCGTACAGAGAGAGAGAGAGAGAAAGAGAGAGAGAGAGAGATTATTGAAATTCAAACATGATACTAACTGCCATTACGTGAGGGTCGAGAAAAATAATGTCTGGCTGCTCTAGACAGCCAGATGGATAGTACACTGATCAGCAGGGACCCAGACACAGACACAAAGAGCGATACAGGCATACAAACAGGCACACACACACAGACACACACACACACAGGCAAGCAGACCTTCAGAAAAACAATCATTTGAATCAAATTAACCAAAATACAGATGGTCAAGCAGACAGAATGTCAGATAGACAGGTGGATGGACAGATAGACAGGCATTCTGCACGAGTTATCCAACACACAGAGACAATCGGTCATTAGTGTCAGTCAGATAATCATTTGCGTCAATTGCCCAAAGAATGAAAAGCTCACTAAAGAAAATCAATACATTATTGAGCGACTTGCTACTCCCAAATTCCCTGTGTGGCTCAGCAGGCTGGGAGAATTACTCACATCTCTTCTCGCTCAAGACTCTTTCCGTCTCCCTCTCTCACATTGACGTGGGTTAATGAGACGGAGCATCAAAGTTCGGTGACATTTTTATTCCTTTTTTGTCCGGTTCTTTCCCAGGAAGATTAAATGTGTGTGTGCGTGTGTGTGTGTGTGTGTGTGTGTTTGTTATCTCTGCAATTCAAACAGAGCAGTGAGAGGACTGCCAGGTTGCGGTTGCGGTGACCTGTGTCTGTGTGACCCATAGTTAAGAGTAAGGAGACAACACCACACTGCCTGATGGTATTCTATTGATCTTTTAGTCTGTTTGGATCACTGCAGAGCTGTTCATTAAACCGCTGATCAAACAGCGCTGTGCCACTGGAATCACTCCAGGCCCAAATGGTTCCAACTGTTATTCTTGACAGCAAAAAATAAAAATATCGCTCTGTAAAATTGAAAAAGTTCCAGGAATTGACATCATACAGGGGTCATTTAAGGGCTCCAGACTCTTCAATGAAAACTTTAGTTAAAGTTAAAATGCTCTTGATCAATGGAGGATTCTCTAATGTGCCCAGTGTACCAGTTCAGGAGGAGAGAATCTCTTATTGTACTTTCCCAACAATGCACAGTATTACATTCATATCAACATCTATGCATCTCTCCCCTTTACATCCCCAGTGCATCATTTGCCCCGGTGCTCCATGCTAACACTTCAGCATACACTATGTTGAGCGATAGTAGGCGACTAGCATTTTCCAAAGTTAGAAGACTGACCTTTTAGTAATACAAAGTTGTTACTGGTTTTTATTATATGGCAGCATAACTGATGTGGCCAGGTTTGTTTTTGGAACTATTTCAGGTGAGTAAGCACATATTCATCAAGATATTTAGCTGCACACAGTCTCCCATTGCCCACCACAGTCACTTCTTATTTAAACAAGGAAAGTTCCAAACAGTATGTTCTTTTAGTATCACATTTCTTTTCTTTTTACCAATCACCTACACACAACTGATTTTCTACCATTTTGCCTCAGAGTTGATGCAAATTCCAATTTTCTCACTTTTAAATAATGCTAGTTGCCGATTATCATGGCGACTATCTAAATACATACTAGCATGGAGCGAGTGATCAACTGGGGACACATGGATGACTTTGGTGTCTATGTTCCCATCACTTAACAGGGCACGTTGAGCCAATTTCCCCAAAGTGTGGTGTATCCCTTTAGTTCTCCATTTCATACAGTGGGATTGTTCCAGTAGAACATTGATCCACTATCGACTGAATCCAACCAGTGAAGTATAGTACACAATTTTAGCATACAGTTTTATTTTATTTTTATTTTGCAGAGTAATTGAAGCTGTACAATTGATTTCTCCTTTCCTGATATGTATGAAAGACATAGACAACAAACCAATACTCTCTCTCTCTCTCTCTCTCTCTCTCTCTCTCTCTCTATGCTGTCCATTATCCTTCATAAGCTGTAATGCTGGGTGTAAAGTCTCTCTTGTTGAAGACAGCGGGGGAATAAACTTTTAAACCCTGTGTGTCACCTCATGGGAACGACTCTGACAGGATGACGGTCTCTTGAGCGCCTCTCGCCCCGTCTCCCTCTTTCTCCCTCTCCTTTTTACTGTCTTTGACACTCTCTTTCTCTCTCGACCTCGTTTCCTCTCTCTCTTTCTCCCGCTTTACACCCTTTCTCTCTCTCCCTCTCTCTCTCGCCGTCGACTCTCCCTCTGTTGCCTTTGATTCTCTCTCATTTGCCCTGTTGCTTTCCAACCTCTCTCCACTCCACTGCCTTTGATTCTCTCTCTCTCTCTCTCTCTCTCTCTCTCTCTCTCTCCCTCTTTCTCAGCTTCATTAATCTCCTGTCTCTGAGTCCCAGATCCCAGTCAACAGTCTGCACTGATTTTATTGGAGGAGCCGCAACATGTATCAACCAACAGCACTCCTTCAACCTGCAGCCTCCCTCCTCTCTTACTCTCTCTTCTTCTGTGGTGGATATGTTCTGTCTTAATATCCCTCTCCCTATCTCTATATTTTCCACCTTTTTTTTATTATTCTCTCCCTCTCCTTTCTCCTCTTCTTGTCTGCCCTCCCTTATGTCTATCCTATCCCCCTCTCTCTCTCTCCACTGTACATATTTTCTACCTCGCTCTCTCCTTTCTCTGCAGATCCTTTTCTCTTATCCCTTCTCTTCAATCCTTGTCTCATCTCATCTTCCACCCTTCACACGCTCTTCGCTTCCACTTTTGCCGCCTCTGTTTCTCTCTCTCTCTCTCTCTCTCTGTCTCTCTCTCTTACAATTTCTTTTCCTTTTCCTGCCTCTGGGCTTGATTTGTGAGAGGACACATGATGCGGTTTTTCTTCGTTTTGTGAATTCAAGGAGGTTACTCTTTGTTTTCAGACGGAGCGCAAAGGTTCGCTTCAGGACTCAATGAAAGATGTAGAAGTCAGGAACAGTTGGCTCCTCGCGAACAGTTTGATCCTGGCAGCACACGCAGGTGCCAGGTGCACGCGCACACACACACACACACACACGCACACAGAAACACACACAGAGCAATGAATTAATATTCCATGTTTCATCAGAATTCACTCACAGCAAAGGAGCCCGGCTTGAATCAAATATTCATCTCTTTCTCTCTGTCGGTCTGTCTCTCTCTCTCTCTCTGTTTCTCTTTCTCTGTACCTTTCCTTTCTCCCTCCCTCCTCTCTCACCTGCTTATAAAACCATCCATTCATCTCCTGCTACGACTTTAAATCCTTCACCCCCCCCCCCGACTTTCAATATTTTCTCTCCTGCGGGGGTGGAAAAATCTTTCTCTCTCTTTCTGTTGCCACTAATTAGCTAACTATATGTTTCTGTTAATTAGCTAACGTGGCTCTGAGAGAGAATGTATTATGTATGTTTGCAGCAGGTCCCAGCAGAACGGGCTGATTACTGATGTCTCGTAAACACGGGGTAATTAGCGGCGGTATTGTATGCAGGCTTGGGCAGTGTTACAATACATGTGATGGAATGGGATTACAGCACTGTGATTGCAACGATGGCAACTGTCATGTGTTCCGGTTAGAAAAACACAAATTAGATTACACACACACAAAAAAAACCTACTTGTTGGATTACTTGGAAATATGAGATTACGGACTCAAACCTCATTGTAGAGAAGTTGTAATATTGATTAATTATGATTGTAGATCATGATAACTATTTATATGGAGTTCAATGGATGCAATGTCACTAGAGCTATTTAGGTTACTGTAATCTGATGACTTACATTACTGAGTTACATTTTAATCAGTTAATCAGTCTTTTGTCTACAGTAAACCACCATCAGAATCTTTTCATTCAAGCAAATGTGCAGGAATTGGCCTTGGTGTAATTGGTGCAGGACCTTGGTATTATAAGGTTCTATCTGACCTTTTTGTCAAAACTGAGTTAGTCGCATGAACCTAATCTATGAGTGCCTGTTGACATATGGTGTGGTGTTATTTTTTGAAAATAATGATTTTTGAGTCTGTAATTTCTAAAACAAAAGGACCCATCTCCATTTACGTAACTCAACGGATGCTGAAAACTTTGAAGCTCAATATCTCAGAGCTATCCTGAAGGCAGATAGAACCTTATAATTCTAAGCTCACTATGTACAGTATGTACTGGTACAGGCATAACACCTCACATTTAGCACACTGGCACAGTGCAACATATATAACAGACTGTAGTGTAACGTTATGTAAGACCTTATTGATCCCTGTCAGGGAATTTGTTTTTAGCGTTTCCCTCCTCCACAGCGAGGTCAAAGGTCATGGTCGGCTACAGAGCAACATCCAGGAACTAGGAATTCATCTTTTTGCTCAGGGACACTGTAACACTTTAACAGGGCGGATGCTCGAACTACACCACCCTGCTGCTCCTGGGGGCATATCACTCTACATACGGAGTGAAGACACACTCCCACATTAGCAGGTTATGCGCTGACTCTCGCCCCGGTGTTCAAACCCTATTACGCTGCGTCAGGCAATCAAATATAATAAGACAGTTTTAGCTGTGTTGCTCTCCATCTCTTCCTTGTCTCTTCTTTCCATCTGTCTTAATGTTAGTGTCTCTCAATTCACACACACACACACACACGCACGTGCACACTCAAACAGAGAAAACACACACTTCAAAGCTTTGAAGCCCCGTTTTCCCTCGCAGCGGCTGCAGCTTAATGTAGGTTGCTTGGAAACAACCCAGAATTTGGCACCTAATTGGAGAGTGTGCTGTATCCACCAGGCAGGCAGGCAGGCAGGCAGGCAGACGGTGACTCCGCTGTGTCGAGGTGCAAACTCAGGATAATAAGACAAAGTGAACGCAGCCACATCTGGCACATCGGATGGAGCAGCGGACGACCTATTGGGGGATGCGGAGGATCGCCCGATAGGAAGCCTTAGAGACTTATTGTGTGTGTGTGTACTTGTGTGTGTGTTTAGGAGCTAGAGAGTGTGTAGTAAGTGTACGTGCATGTGTGTTGGCGTTCTTGTCTGCATACATCAGCATGAGCACGCGAAACTTGTGTGAGCTCTGACGCACGCGCCTGGGTGCAAGAAACTGCTTAAGTGGCCCTATGAACACCCTAGGGTGCGAGAGTGTTATTTAGGTGTGCACGAGTGTGGAATACAAAGCGAGCAAAGTGTTTAATCATGTGTCGGACAATGTTTGTAGTGCTGCGGGGGCTGCTCGGTTTCTCTCTCTCTCTCTCTCTCTCTCTTTCCCTCTCTCTCTCTCTCTATCCATCTCTCTATGTGTCTCACCTCTCTCCGCAGGAGTGTGTAGGTGTGTGTGAGTGTCAAATGCAAAGAGAGCGTTTCATCATGTGTTGGCTGCTGTTTGAAGTGATGGAGGGGCTCCGTGGTCCTTCTCTCTCTTTCACTTCCCCCCTACTTCTCTCTCTCTCTCTCACTCTATCGCTGCTTACCTCTCTATTTCTCTCTCTTACCCACTCTTTCTTTCTCTTTCCCTCTCTCTCTCTCGTTCTTCCCATTCTCTCTCTTCCTCCCACTCTCTCTCTCTCTCTCTCTCTCTCTCTCCCCCTCTGTACGTTCAGAGGCCTGAAGTCTTTGAAAGCGTCGACTCCTGTGGCTCGGCTGCTGCGGCTGCGCTCCCGATATGGATGGGCATGAATATTTCATCTGGGGAGAGAGAGAGAGAGAGAGGGAGGGAGAGAGAGGGATAGGAAGAGTTGGGAGACAGAGAGAGAAAAAAACAGAGAGAGACAAGAGTGATAGAGCGATACAGATGAGAGCAAGAGATACAAATAAATAAAGACAGAGGTGGTGGAGAACAAAAGCAAACGGGAGAGAGAGTGAGAAATGAGGAATACAGAGAGAGGGGGGGAGAGATGGAGGGGAGGAGAGATACATAGGCTAGATAGATGGCGGGGGGGAGGGCAAGACTATGAGGAGAGAACTCGTATGGAATACCAAGTGTGTTAGAGTGGAGCAATAATGTGTTTGATACACAAGCTTTATTTGGAGGGGAAATTTACTCTTCTCTCACTAGACAGACTAGACACACACACACAGACAGACAGACACACTCATACAGACACACAAACACACACAAAAGGTTATACACACACATAAACCTTGGGTAATCCAGCTTCCCAGTATTCCCAGTAGAGTATTTCTCATCCTCTTCATTTCTTCTCTCTCTCTCTCTCTCTCTCTCTCCCCCCTAGTCCATTTCAAGGCAACAGCTTGCAGGATATTGACGATCTAATTCTGCATCTCTCCATGTGGGACAATCTGTCACTGGCTATAGATACATACTGTATGTGTACGTGCATGTGTGACGCATGTGTACGTGTGAGTGTGTTTATATGGGGTAGAGGAGGGCAATATGGAAAGAAAGAAAGGAAGAAAGAAAGAACAGGTTGGCCTGAGAAGAAGAGGCAGGGGAGCAAATTAAGGAAAGCCAGAAACAAGAAAGACAAAGGAGGAAAAGTGATTGGAGAGCTGGAGAGAACTAGACAGCAGGTCCGCCTGGCCAGGCAGACAGGCGTATACGTACGGAGAGAGGGAAAGAGCAGAGAAACAAATAAACAGAAAGCGGACTGGGAGATGAGTCAGGCTGAAAATGAAAGACGAAAACATAGAAACGAGGAAAGAAAGTAGAGGAGAGAAATGAAGGTAGGAGGCGAAGCAAGAAAGTGGAAAACTTCTTCGTACGAGTCGGGGAATTGAACCTGGGTCGTTCGAGTTGAAGGCAAATGTTTACGTCCATCCAGCAGCCTTACTTTCCACTGCTCAGAATCAAATCAACAGTTTACCTGCCCTCCACCACCTGTGCTAAATTCAATATTAGGTGATTGAAACTCTGGATCAGTCCTGAATCTGTGGTCCATGTTTGCCTCGTCTTTAGCAAGAGAAAGTAGAAAGGGGGCTCGCTATTTGCCAAACAAATGGGCTGCAGGGAAGCCATTTTAATTAGCCAACATGCTAACCAATGCTACAGCTTTGGCTAACGCTAAATACCACGGCCTTTTCTTTAGCTGCAAGCTATGGAAGCCCATTCCAGCCACTCAATAAAAGTAACAATTCTGACTTCATATCTCACAATTATGACTTTTTTCTCACAATTGTGACTTTATTTCTCAGAATTCTGACATTTTTTCTCAGAATTGTGAGATATACAGTCAGAATTGTGAAAAAAAAATTATTTCAGTCAGAATTGAGTCATTTTTTATTTTATTGAGTGGAGGGAATGGGCTTCCATAGCAAGCTAATGCTGTCGTGCTAACAAAGTACATTGGACCCTGCCTTCTTAATTGCTGAGCATGTGACAGCTGACGAGAGTCAGTTAGACTCATTCTCCAGCATGGTTTAGCTAATTCCATTCATTCAGCTAGCATTTTAATGAGCTTTTTCCAGCAAAACATCATGCTTTCATGCACAGGAGTGGTGGGTTTGTCTCCAGGCAAGGGAAAATCCTGACACGAATCTCTAATGACATCTGTGTAAGTAGCACAGCTTGGTAGAGTAGTAGCTCAATGGATACGTGTCAGTTACTCAGTTCAATTCACGTTTTTGCCACCCTTCCAAAAAGCTGCTGCAAGGCACATAAGATGAAAGTATCCATAGTGTCCAGTTATATGTGGGTGAAATAGCAGCTGAACCCAGGTTTCTTAATAGAAACGTGTTCACCTCTGACAGGGTTCTTTCACTTCTTCAGCCTGGGACCCAAATGGGAAATTAAATATCTCACCTTGAGACCCAGTTGATTAAAATGCAATCGACACTGTTGGCCTTTCAGCAGCGGGCCACGGGGGAGCAGCTATTTCTTTCCCAACCCATAGCTGGAGAAACAAAGATTTCTGAGATTAAGTGTCTGGGAAGATAAATCAAGCCGACACCAGCTTTATCAAATACTATAGAGCTTATTCAAGTACATTTATCCCAGGTAGGCGCTGTTTTCTCTGTGCCGGTACCACTGATGTTGTCGGTCTGCCCTTTGCCTCAGCTAACTAGTTTACAAGCTAACAGAGTCATCTAGCTAGATTAGTTTCCTTATATTTCCCAATTGTTCCAAATGCTTCCTGGTAGACTTGATAAGCCAATGCTGCCAGGCATCAAGTATGATTCTACCAAGTGGGAAGAGTTTGGGCTGACACTGCTTAATAACCACATTTATTTCTAACAAAAAAAAAGTGAAAGAGTGTTGCAAAATTTTAAATACACAAATTTAACCTAACAATAGGAGACAGGTAGCGACTCTGCAAATATAGGGTTCCCTGAGCCCAAGGTAAGGTCTCAATCAGTTTTCCTATTCTATTCTATTCCATTCTATTCTATTCTATTCTATTCTGCCTTGTTCTGTCCTGTCCTGTCCTGTCCTGTCCTGTCCTGTCCTGTTCTGTCCTGTCCTGTCCTTTTCTGTTCTGTCCTGTCCCGTCCCGTCCCGTCCTATTCTATTCTATTGTATTCTATTCTATTCTATTCTATTCTGCCTTGTTCCGTTCTGTTCTGTCCTGTCCTGTCCTTTTCTGTTCTGTTCTGTTCTGTCCTGTCCTGTCCTGTCCTGTCCTGTCCTCTCCTGTCCTGTCCTATGCTATTCTATTCTAGTCAGTTCTGTCCTGTCCTGTCCTGTCCTGTCCTGCTCTGTCCTGTCCTGTCCTTTTCTGTTCTGTTCTATCCTGCCCTGTCCTGTCCTTTTCTATTCTATTCTATTCTATTCTATTCTATTCTATTCTATTCTATTCTATTCTATTCTGTCCTGTCCTGTCCTGTCCTGTCCTTTTCTGTTCTGTTCTATCCTGCCCTGTCCTGTCCTTTTCTATTCTATTCTATTCTATTCTATTCTATTCTATTCTATTCTATTCTATTCTATTCTATTCTGTTCTGTTCTGTTTTGTCCTGTCCTGTCCTGTCCTGCTCTGTCCTGCTCTGCTCTGCTCTGCTCTGCTCTGCTCTGTCCTATGGATGTACGCGGCTGTTCTGGATTATTCCTATAAAAAGCTGCGAGCGTGGTGGGTTGGAGGGTTACCGTGGGTTACCAGCAGAGCCCTGGCTGGTCTTGGTGAGAGCGGTGGGTCAGTTTCTGTTATGGATCGTTTCTACAAGCACCGCGGGAGAGGTCAGAGGTGACGGCGGCTTACAAACAACAGCCCTAGGTGGTCTGTGATGAGAGCGAGAGATCAGCCTTTGAAGTAGGGGTCAGTATGAGAAAACCGGCGGTCTGGCTCACAGCATCCTACACAGGTAATGAGAGTTGTACTTGTACAACTCTGACTGTTTTTGACCCTATCTGTTTCACCACACCCTCAGCCAGTTGCTCTCCTTGGGTGCAAAAAAAATGAAATACTTGCGAATATACACCCAACAAGATTGAACTCCGCCTTATATTGTGATTAGACACCATTATTTCCATTTGACAACAGCTTCAGGCAGACTTTAGTACAGGACATATGGCTTGTGAGTCAGAGAGCTGCACCAGTCCCACGCTGGTGATCCACGCTGATGATTTCCAAATGATGAGTTTTATTTAGATTGATTGCCCTTTGGATGGGTGGAATCCACTTCTCTTGCAATCAGATGAAATATGGGTGAAGAAGAAGAGGGTGGCGGTTTTGACTTGACTGCACTTTTGACTTGACTGAAGTTATAATACAGTTATACAAATACTGAGGAGCAGGGAGCAGAGGAGGACACGGAGAGAGAAAGTGAGAGAGAGAGAGAGAGAGAGAGAGAGATAAAGTGATTATTTTAATTTGCTCTAGATAAGGTTGTCAGCAAAATGCCTAGATTGCAAATTGTGTGTGTGTGTGTGTGTGTGTGAGCGAGAGCGAGGGCATATGTGTGTGTGCACATGAGCATGCATACCTGGGTTTGTGTGGATCTTTTATATCTAGCAGAAAATTGATTTGCAGCAGATGGCATGGAAGCCCTCAGAGGACGACAGTGTGTGCCAGCATAAAAAAAAGAGTTTGGAGGACAAAACACAGAGATGGATGCATTTTTAAACAGGTGTATTCACACACACACACACACACACACACACACACACACCTTGAAATGCAGTAAGTAGAGGAGAAGGTCTGAGTGCAGAAGAGTGTTTCAACGCATTTATATTTTAGCTGGAGAAAGAGAGTAGACTCCACCACATATTTAGCTGAAAATGTATCCAAGATTAACTGGACACACAAAGCTGACCTGGCTAACATTAAGACAGGCTCACATGAATAGAAAACAGATTGGAATCGCTTTTCCAACAATATAATAATGCGTGGTTTGGATGGGGATATACAAGTGTGTGTGTGTGTCCCCAGTGTTTTTCCACTTCTCAGCTCTTATGTATTGAAATGGACACGTTTGACTTCTATGTTCCCACTTTGCATTCGTCTTCTCACCCCCTTATCATTCTCACACTCCTCTCATCTTCTCACCCCCCCCCCCTCCTCCTCAGTCAGAGAGTCATTCTTCTTCACACCACAGTTATTTTCAGTGTTTTTTTTTCTCATTGTGTGCACAGTATATATACCAAGGAAGACCAAATAGTAATAGTGTTGCATAACGATGAATAATGGAAAAAAAAATCAAGAGGGGATGTTGAATACAAATGATGAGCATTTGCATGATGGATTTGCAAAATTCATCAGATCCACATACTGTATAGAATGACAATAGGTTATGCATGCAGATCTGCAGTCATGCAAGCAGAAATGTCATTATGAAGATCTAAAAAAAATAAAACCCTAGATGATTGTTTCTTGCCTGAAAACACGAACCTTGGGCAACTCTGAAGAAACAGCAATTCTTCACAGACTCACAAACACACACACACACACACACACACACACACAAACTTAGAGACAGACACGCATGCTGGACACAAGCGCACAAGTTAAAGTCAAACTTTGGAAACTACACAGCGCAGAATGTGAATCATGCAGGATATGTTTTAGAAATAAATAAATAAAGGCACACAGCAGGGGATGACAGACAGAGGCAACCAAGAGCCAGGTTAGGTGTGTTGCACACACACACACACACACACACACACACCAAGCACAATCGTGACAATGGAGCCAAAGCCCTGCCTGAATTGAGTCACAGGCTGCCAAAATTATCATGCATCCGCTCACTTCATCGCAGTGAAATTGGAAGGAGTGAGAGACAAAAAGGTGAGAGAGAGCGAGAGAGGATGTTAGAGAGATCGGAAGGATGGAAATAGACAGGGGGAGGAAAGAGTAAGAGATAGAAAGAGAGCTAGAGAGAGAGAGAGAGAGAGTTGGAGGGGAAGGTCGGGGAGGGATTACATCATTACAATATGGCATTTCCTGATCAGTTCTCTGGTGTGGATCCAAGCGGGTCCCTGCTGGCTGCTTTCCCTGAGCTCGTGTTCAGCTTCTGGCTCTATAAGATGCAGAACAACAGGTACAGTATGAGCATTATGCAAGAGTGCATCTGATCCCTCAAACTAAACAAAAAAATGGAAAAAAGCAACTCCTACTATTTTTGTTGGAGAGGGGCAAGGACTTTTCATAAGGTACATATGAAAAGAGAAGGACCTAGAGAAAACATCACTCAAAAACACATGGAATGGGTTCAGCATCCATTATATTGCTCAGCTGCAATACAAGTAGAGGCAGGAGGTGCTCGACTCACAAAACAAAAAAAGACAAAGGGTGGTGCCAAAACCTCAAAACATTGTGATAACTGGAAACTAACGAAAAACCCAATGAAACAAACTACTTGTTCAAACTGAGAGGAAACAAAAAAAAACGTGGCCTTGGTTTGCAGCGCTGCCCTGCAAACACGGAGCACCGAAAGCAACGGGAAACCAGCCTAAACAGAGAGGAAAACCAATGCCCATAACACGTTCCCTTATGACAAACATAACCCTGTGTATTTGCTGTTTGTTTTGACTTTCTTTGTGAACCTGTGCATTTTTCAATCTGACTTCTGACTCCTGAAACTTGGCTGAAGTTTCGATGCACTTTGCTCCGTCTCCAGAAATTGTTAAGGGAAATCAAGTTTTTTTTGTCTCCTTTCGGTTGTCAGAAGTTACAAGGCCAGGCTTGGTCTGGCAGAGTTTTGCATTTCAATGTACTCATTTGATTCTACTGTGTAACCTTTGAGAAAAAATTGTATGCATTATTAGTGCAGGGTGGATGCATTATAAATACATATAGACAAGTGCTTGGTGACAGCACGCTTGTCTATGTGGGTTTCTCTGTAAATCCTCTAGACTTACAGTTGTAGCATAAAAACTGAAATTCCAAAAAACTGCTGCAGGAAAGTGTATAGACACACTAAAACATATATTAGTAACATGTTTACAACCAAAATGTTTTCACATTAGGAATCTCGACACTGTAGATTGATGACAAGAGCAACACAACAACAGCAGTCACAAAATTAACTGATAAATGCTGAAAAGCCAGAAAATTAACACGTCATTCATACGACCAATGAACATAACAGTGGGTTCCCAAAGACATCCATGAGTTTCACAAAGAGTTCAAAGCAACAGAGAAGCAACAAAACTACTAACAAAAGTAAAATAAAGCCTACTCCAAAGTCCAAACTATAAACTAAAACTTTTTCTTGGTTTTGTGGAAGACTTTTGTGAAAGAGAGTGTCCTCACTTGCCTCAACACCAAGGCTTTAACAACCTCAGGTGAGCCTGTACAGGTGAATTATTCTGACTAACGAGGCGGCATCAGACCTAACAGGAAACCTGCGATCCTCAACACGGACTGGAAAACCAACAGCTACATAACATGAGATAACAAGAACAGAGGAGACTTTGAAACCAAACTAACGAGTTAAAAAATAGGTCAATGAGATGCTCTCTTTCATTCAAATGCCTCACAGTGCATGAGTGCATATTTTTTAACATGGGTGGCCTCAGCGGAAACTGAACCTTTAACCTTGGCGGTGTTACTACAATGCGTTGCCCATGGAGCTCTACAGGACCATCTGTATACCCATGGAGTTATACAAGACTACCAATTTGAAGGAATGAGGATGAGTGGACGGATAGAGCGAGAGCAGAAGTGGCATGAAAAGAAGGCTGGGGAGAATGAGTAAGGGAGGGAAGGATGAATGCGACAGGAGAAGAGAGCGAGAAAGACGGAGGAAGAGCAAAACAGTGTTCCTGTCCAGATGGAGCCTCTGTGGGGAAGCTGGACTGGTACCTAGACTTGTGTGTGTGTGCATATGTGTGTGCGTGTGTGTGTGGATGAAGCAGAGTGAGGAATCTGGTGCGCTGCCATGTGGAGGCTGAGTAGGTGGATTACCTTCTCTGGTTCAAAAGGGAAAGTGATGAGTAGGTGGATTTAAGGATTTTGATGGAATGTACAGTATTTGTCGTGATGACGACCGAGTCTCACATCACGATTGCTGACTGTGCACTATTCCAGTAACATGAACCACTTCACCACACTAAAATGTCCCACTCTATTTTCAGATTTCAGTAAAAGTTATTCTCAATTCAATTGTTGACTCAATTTTCCTGCATCATAAATATAATATGGTACATCTTTTTACATAGGAACTTTAGTTCATAGGCCTTCAAAAATAGAAACCTAGAACCACCATGTACTATAGGCCAGCATCATCTTCTTCACTAAGTAGGAGTGCTGGTTTGGCATCACTGAGAATGGTTCTACTGTTTTCATTTGGTTAGGACGCTAAATAAGATGCAGGCTTTTTGCTGTTGATGGGTAGTACTGTAGTGTGTTTCCAGTGTGGAAGAATAATTATTCATTCCAGTCCCTGGCTGTTCGAAGTTCTAAGGATCCCTGATTTATATCATATGATTTCACTCTCTGCTGAAGGTCCAACTGGGCTGAAACGTTAATGAAATGAATTAAATTAGTGTTGTATGGCTGGAGCAGTGTTCTGGAACTCTTTCATCTAAAATACTATCTGAGTTGAAAGCTAAAACTGAAAATCAATCAACCATATTTCTAGTCGGAGACACTTGTTAATTGATGTACCTGTCCACATCTATTGGGGATGAGGCCAGTCCCTTCCTCTAAAATAGTTCTGCCATTGAAGAGCACTTTGTTTTTAAATTAAAATGCGTCCCGAAGCAATATTTTTCATATGAAATTCGACACTTCAATCAATATTTGTGAAAATGAACAATTTCCCCCAAAGCTATAACACAGCGGACAAACAGACAGACAGTGGAGCTGCTCATTTGACAGAGTGAAAAGCTGTCTGTGTGGGCTGAATGCTTACTTTAGCATTTAAAGCACAAATGAGTTTACTGTCATAGTAGCACTAACAGCTCTGAGTCAGAAAAAGCACTCCTATCTCCAGAAAGTGGCAAAGAGCCAGCAAATCTGGTCTCTTATTCATTGTCAAGGATGCAGCTCCAGAAAGTTTCACGTGGTGACATCACATATTAGAGTCTGTGTGGGAGAGACTTGCCCATGAACACAAATCGAACTTGAACAGTCAAAGATAATAATAATAATAATAGCATATATGAAGAGTGGACTATGAAGGATCTTTTAATCTTTTAGCCCGGATTTGTTTCTTCAATATATGGCTCTCTGAGATAAAGCAGGGTGGGGCAGTTGTACAGGAGAGTTCATTTGGTGCTGGACCATCCACTCCATGGATTATATGGGATTACAATCTGTCCTTTCCTAGATGGAACATGATGGATTAGATGGAGACTGATAATCTAACAGGGAATAACGTCTCCTGGCTGTAGATGATATATGTTGAATGATTAAGGTGGCAAGGCGGCCTGGTAGCCAGAGAGGTAGCCCATAACTGTAAGGCCACAGGTTTAATCCCTGCTGCAGGCAATATGTCATCCCTGTCCAAGTGTCCTTGATACTGTAGCCTGCCTCCCTCCAGAGACAGTCCAGGCTGTGATCCGGTCTGGACCGTCTCATACTGTATGTGTGTCTCAAAAGGATACGCAAAGAAACCAAGTCCCAATTTCAAAGTTTCTGAGGTAGTAAAACAAAAAATACTTAATGAGAAATTGTGATTTTAATAGATGTGGACGCACATTGAAATTGTGTGTCACACTACATCTCTGTCCTTTGAGGAGTGGTGAGAGCAGCACCTGCCAGCTTGACAAGTGCGGGTACAAATTGGCTGTGGCAGGTAATTCTGTCAGTTCTACCAGCCAGGTGTTAGACACCTGTAGCAAAAAATGAAAATGGCTTCTGATGCTGCTCTATGTTGCACACATGGGTCAAACATGACCATCAAACAGATGGCGTAGGCTAAAAATATATACACTCATGATAGTCTAAGGCTCTTTGGATTACAGCATCCAGCAAATGGCATGCTTTAATATCATGTTTGAACTCATCTATCAATAAGGTTTAGGATTGGCCTGGAAAAACCAATGGCACAGCACTGTCAAAGCAAATCTACTGTGACACATCAGATCAGCCACCATGTTTAAGCAGTTTCTCACACAAGTATACCCGCACAGTAACGAGGTTAGCAGGACTACGACTCGGTTTAAATCCGAGTTGTGTGACACCAGCCAGCTGATGGTGAATCTCTGGCGTGGGCAGGTGAGCCCTTGATGGACTTAACCTGTAAATCCATTACCAAAAGAGAGGATTGCGTGAAGGAGCGCTGCTCAGTCTCGCCTTATCCACTGCAATAGAGTTAGCTGCATGAGGCTGAGATGAGTTCCTCTCAGGACAGATGGGCTCACACTAATTAGGGATTGCAGATTTTGCTGACCAGTCTTGTACTGTACCATCCAATGTCATTAGTTGTAATATCCACTGGTGTGATATTTACTATAATAACAATATTAATAATACTCTGACATATGGCACCTTTCAAAACAAATGTTACAAAGTGCTTTACATAGATTAAAAGAAAGTAAAACAGATTAAAGCAAATACAAGACATCAGTGAAATAAATATAACAAGCAAATAAACAACAGAGACATAATAAAATTTACAATAAAACGCTAGGTTATAAAAAATGAGTTTTGAGCAGTGCCTTAAAATCATGTACAGAGGGAGCTTGACGTATATTGACTGGGAGGTTGTTCCATAGTGTTGTGTCTATCACCTCTTGACTTCAGCCAGTGTAAATTTGCTAAAATGAGAGTTATGTTCTCTCTTCTACTTGATCTAGCGGCAGCATTTTGGAATAGTTTCAGGCGTGAGAGAGCTTTCCTATTAAGGCCAGAAGACAGGTAATTGAAATAGTCAATGTGGGATGAAATTAGAGCGAGAATGACTTTTTCCATATCAGAGAAGGATAGAAATGACCTGAATGTAGATATATTTCTTAGCTGATTAAAGCAAGACCGGACACTTTGGACTTGCTGCTGGCTTGATATTAGCTGTTAGGTTTCCAAAAATGTTCATTGAATTTTAGCAGTTACATCGGGGGAGGTGATAGAGTTGTGTATCATTAGCATAACAATGAAAGGAAATATTATGCCTACAAATATGTCGCATGTAAATGGAGAACAACATAGGGCCAAGGATGGATCCCTGCGGGACTCCACAGGAAGATTGACCTATGGAGAATGTAGCACTACCCAGACCAATAGAGACTTGTCTATCAGTGAGATAAGATATAAACCTACTGAGAGTATCTGTAATTCCCATGAAATTTCTGAGATGTCAGTTAAGATGCTATGGTCAACCGCATTAAAGGCAGCACTAAGGTCTAGTAGAACCAGAATGGAGCATTTGCCAGCATCTGCTGTAAGAAGATCATTTGTAACTGTTGTACTATCCATTGTTGCTGCCTTGTTACTATCAGTCACCATGTTTGATACACCTTCCTCTTATTCATATTTAAAATTTTCATTTCCAGTGATGGTTTGTCAAATCATCACTAGTGTTGGTGCACAGAAAGCCCAAGAGAAAATCTCGACTTTGTGTTGTCATGTTGCGTGACTTATGTCTTGAGGCAGAATGGCACTGATAAATAGATTTGTTTTTAAATTCCTACTCATCGCTATTTGTTCTTAGAAATCACTGCCATGCTTGCTCCCTCCGTTTCTTGCTCACAATTCCCCAGCATATCTGTAAAAAATGACAGATCCATGACAGCCAACCTTGAGAAGTGAGAGCCTCTCGCTGTGTTAGCTTCATCTTTTGTCTTTTTTCCCCCAGTCGACACGTTGAGGCTGTCTTGACTGAAGCGATGGCTGAAAATAGGAGATGAAAGAATGGAGAAATGGAGGGATGGAGGGATTGAGGGAAGACGGGATGACACTTGACAGGGAGCTGAGAAGACAAGAGTCACTCATGGTGTGAAGAAGAAATGACACTCAGAGGAGGAGAGGGGGGAGTGAGAAGATGAGAGGAGTGTGAGAATGCAGAATGACAAAGGGGCGAGAGGATGAATGCTAAGCGAGAATCAAATGTGTCCATTTTAATACTTGCAAATGGAAATGTGGGAATTACATGCTAGTGGTGTACATGCTTGTAGGTTCCCATGCAAATGAGATATCTCTACATTACTGGTAAACCGTATTTTGTATTTTTTGTCAGCCTGTGATACTTAAAGCCATGTAAGAAACAAATTCATATACATCATACGACATTCATTGTGATTATAACAGGCAATAAGAGACACTATACCTAGGGAATTGGCTGCACCCGCAAATACACAGATGGCCAGGTATACTGTACATGATTAATGTATATAAAACATGAAAAAAATGCCAAGTACAATCAATACACATAGAGCATATGGTAGATAGTAGGGCTGGGCGATATGGACCAAAAATCATATCTCGGTATTTTTAGGCTGAATGGCGATACACGATATATATCTCGGTATTTTCTACGAAGTGGGCTAAATGTTCAGTTGTAAGTAGGGCTGGGCGATATGGACAAAATCAAATATCACAATATTTTTGACCAAATACCTCGATATCGATATTGCGACAATATTGTAGGGATGACTACTGGTGCTTTCACAAAATATTTACACAATGAGATTTTTGATAAATAATCATCATTAATGTGGATATAATGACTAAGTGGGTAAAGGCAAATAATAGAACAGCTAGAACAGTCTGGTAAGTTCAGAAAATGACATCACATTACTGTAATGCAGCCTTTAAAACCAGGAAAAGACACTTATGCCATATCTGATATTACGATATCCAAAATCTAAGACGATATCTAGTCTCATATCACGATATCGATATAATATCGATATATTGCCCAGCCCTAGTAGATAGAACACTGCAGTATGTGCTATACTATGTATATTGATTGTACTATATACTGTATATAGTGTACTGTTGCTTTGCACTGAATGTGAGGTCCTGCACCATTTGTGCCTGTAAATATGCTACAGATACAGTATGTGTATTCCACTTTCCTTAGATGGGTTGTCATGAGCACAGATTGGTAATAGATCAGATGTGACCCCAGATGGAGGAATGGTGGGACTGAAATAGCGGGAAATAGAAGATGAGTGGCTGAGTCATAGCTGATGACTCATTGGGTCTCCCAGATACTTTATTTACTCATAACACATATTCTCCCTGCACCTGCTACACCTGAGGGAGAAGGCTTCACGCTCTGCTCCTTGAACTCGCTCCTTTAATTTGCTTGGAAAAAGGGAGAAGGAACAGAGGACCTGCATGGAGGTCCTCTTTTTCATTTGAATGAAAAAAATAAAATAAAATCTAGTGGAGAGCACTCTGACTGTGGGTGGGTTTGTTCTCACAGCAGGTTTTGCTGTTGCTCCGTTTCAATTACAAGGGTGTGTGTACGTGTGTGTGTGTGTGTGTGTGTCCTTGAATTGGATAGAAGAGCAGCAGATGTGAGAGGCAGTGAAATGTGTACCAATTATTCACACTGTGGCCGCTAATGACAATCCATGTTTCTCTCACTTAAGTACTTCATTGCACTTTTGTTTCTTGTCATGAGTAAGGGGGAAGAGGAAACCATGACAAAGGACTACAGTCTTTACATCTGAAAATCAGGACTTTAATTGTAAAGATTTGAGATTTGTACACAGCACATATGCAGAACAATACAACACCAAATAAGACACGGACATACAGTAGTGTCATTTATACGCACACCGACATGGAAAAGAGACAGATACCAATGCATACACTGAAAAAAAAAAAGATAAGGATGGTAATGTAAAAAAGACAAACATTGCTGATATTGCTAAAATTCATAAAAGCTTTGTTTGGTAACTGCAAATCATCTTATTTTACAATTCCAATATTCATACATAGAAATAGAATAATGCCACACCACTATCAAAAAGCCCCAAAAAAGCTCTGACAAGAGCTAAACAGACAGCAGGCATAATATTAACAACACAGCAGACTGAGAAGCATCATCAAAGACACTATTAGACACAACAAGATGCTGTTGACTTGATTTAGCACCAGTTTGGCTGCACTGCACAAATGTAGGAGTTTAGGATGAAAGTCCCAGGACGGTGTTTTCAGACGTTTTCTCAAACCTCTTCAAACTTGAGAAGTCGCCAGGGACAGAAACACTGATGCTTAATTAGTTCAAAATATCTTGCAGTGTGAGTTTTCCATCAGCATAATAAAGTAGATGATTTGTTTACATGGGTACAAATACCCCGACAGGCACTTTCCACTAAGGAGTCATTTTTATGCTGAGGAGAGAAAGTATTTGATAAATCTTTGAACTGAACAATCTATGAGAAACATCATGCCTTATACAACAGTTGAGAATTACCGCCCAAATGTTTGTGTAATACAAGCATGATACAAAATGGATTTTTCGAAAACATATCGGATGCACTGAGGCCTGTTACAAAGATATATCTCATGCATGGAATGTAGAAGGTTAGAAGAGTTGGAGGTTGCAGGTTGTTATTAATTTACCACGCCACAATGCTCGGTGGTTTGCATTTATAAAATTTGCAAAGTGGAAACAGTCGATATCTAAGAACATAAATAAAATAATGAGTCTGTGGTGTAGATGTGAAACATGAATCTAATATTCTTTTTTAAAATGTTGGAACATTTGTGCACATTTAGGACCATGAATTTAGAGTATAAAGGGTGGATGCACACTACAAGATTTCTAAAAGATCTAATTAAGCCCAGTGTTGTCATCTAAGACAAGTTTTCTCTGTAAGACTACTGCAAGAAAGGCTGCAAGTACAAGTACATTTGTTGCGTTGACCTTGATTTTCTAAATTTGCATGGGATGACATAAATAGGGCTAAATCTTGTCAAAAGCGTGTAGTGTGCATCCAGAGAACACATACTGGTGGTGATTTCCTTAGGGAATAAGACTGTTTTATTCTCATGTTAGATCTGTTCAGCACACCCTTAGAGAACAAAAGAGACCCTCAGTCCACAGAACAAAGACTAAGACAGTCACCAAGTTAATGCAGAGGCACCGCACGCTTTTCTGGAACTGTGAGCAACACAGTGCAGTGGCAAGACATGACAAGTATATGAATACATCATGCAAAGGTGAAAACAATGTAGCATCACTCCTAAAAAAAAAAAAAGTACCTCCATCATCTCCTTTATACTCTTCTTTTTCTTCTTGTCTCCTAATTTCCTCCCCCCTCCCTCTTTCCTCTCTCTTTCATCCTCCGCTCCCTCTTCTACTACTTAATATTCCTGCCACTTTCTTAACATTTGTATCGTCTCACCTTGACTCCCAACTCCAAACTGTCGCAGCACTTAATTAACTCTACTGGCCCAAACACATCAATAGAGGGCTTTGAGGTGATTTGACTCACCCTCTGCAGCCATAGCGGAGGTCCTCAGCTCTTGGGCAACAATAACTGTGAACGGCTAATTGCTTTTCTAAACTTACGACTTGTTCGTCTCAGCAGAATTAAATAGACAGTTCATTTCTGGACTAATTTTGACTGGCAACTGATCATTTTGGCAGTGATACACTGGATCGATTTTATAGGCTTGTTAGCTAGCTAAACATCACTGTCTTGTTGCTAATACATCTGATTTGCACACTAGTTAATATTACTAGTATAGAAGCTAGCATTATTGGTGGCTTAGTTGTCGCATGTTAACATCGGTTGCTTTGCTAAATTAGCCTGCTGGCTAGTTAGCTAGCTAACAAAGCCAAAACCCACCTGCTTGTTCAGGTTAACTGACTCTCCTTTTGGAACAGATGCTAGGACTTAAAGACCAAACAGTTTATGGTGTCAATTTCGAACAAAGTTAATATTCCCTTTTACTTACAATGTTAACAAATTGATCTACACAACTATCTTTTTCAGGAATGTCTTTTTCCAGTTGTTAAATATTTATTTATTTTCGCACAACCACTTCTCCAGTGGACCTCCATGATGTCGTCAGCCATGGCTGCCACGAGTTTGTAACTGCAAAGCCTCTGTACTCATGCAGCAATCATAAAAGTGCCATTTTTACATATTGTTGCACTGCTGTGGCACTGACATGCCATAAAGAATTGTTTATAAAATCTGTAGCACTAACACTGTGGAGGTGGAAGGTTGCTTTCTAAAATGGCTACCACAGTACCTCACCCCTTTCTCTAACCCTTCTCTCACTTCCCATTCCCTCACAGCCGTTCCCATCAGATCTCTTTCCTGTCCGTCACTGAGAGCTCCTGCTGTGTTTACTACAAGGCTCCCCAGGGTCCTTGGTGGCTCCGCCAGAAACCTCCACTCCCTTCTCGGTCCAGGGGGCCACGCTGCCCTGGGTGACTCTGCCGCAGCGTGCCAAGCTGGCCACCTGGCCGGGGGTCAGGACCCTGTCCCAAAGACCCACCTGGGACAGCTCCCGACCAGGGCCTGCGATGAGTCAAACCCCCACCCAGGGAGTCCTAGAGACAGAGGGAAGTGAGAAAAGAGGAGTACAATTAGGTGGGAACAGATAGGGAAGCTTGGAGATATTATATTTCATGATATTGTAAGGCACTTGTTTTTATCTACATGTGCATAGATTTTAGCATGAATAGTCCAAGTGGAAAATGAGCTTCTAATTTTGGCAATGTTAAATGCTTTCATTCATTCATTCACCTGCTCCTGCCCCAGTATGAGCACTCCTCCAGGTCTTATGTGGGGCCCGGGTGCCAGTCCGTGGCCCTCTCCCCTCAGCTTGCCCCCCTGGTAGGCCTGCCAGGCCCCGCCCTTCTGGCTCCAGCTCACACACATGTGCTGCCAGCTGCCTCGGGACAGGTTCAGAGGCAACTGCGCCACCTAGAGATGGGACAGCAATAGGGCAATTTATAGATAAACTGGGTATTTGGGTTCCAAAAGGCTGCTGTAAAATGTGTGACAAGCTAAGAAAAAGATTTTGATGGTTACACATTTGAAAGTAATGCATGTGGCAGTTTTGCTGACTCAGGCACTTGGATTTACATTTGCAATTTTTTTGCATTGTAAGGTTTTACATACTGATAGTGGTGCAGTTGCAGAGTATATTCAACATCTATTTGGCTTGAATTTAATAATGAACCATTCCCTTGGTTTGATAATGAACTATTAATTTGGTTTGGCCAATCTATATCCTGCCTGTAGTTGCATCCTTGCAAGTTAATATCAATGACAACATTGGTAACAACAACAACTAACAGGCCTATTACAAGGGTAAACATCGGTCACAGACCCCACAAGCCTTTTTTTATCCTCATGAATCTCAAGTCAAGGTTGGAGTCTTATAATGCAGTAAATAATACTTTCTTTATGAGAGTCTTAAGGGCCCAAGCAGCTGGGTGTTATATTTCTGAAGTCTCAAAGACATTGAGCTACCTCCAAGGACACGGAACTATCCCTACAGGCATCTATTACCATAATCACATCATTGAATTTTACCTAAAGGCACTGCACTGCATTTAAGGGTTGGCAGGGAGGTGTAATGGTACCTGAGTTTGTCATTTAAACACACGCATGGGGCTATTTAGCTTGTCTGTTAAATTGGCTATTTAATTTGACATGTTTTTATGCTAATACAGTGCGCTGCTTTTTCCATGATAAAGACATTTCAGATTCTAGATTCAGTTCACTGCCTTTTATATACAGTACAAGTGGGAAAATGTCACTGATTTTCCATGCCTTTAGTGAAATTCTTCTTTCTCCTTGTCCTTTCTTAAGGTGGCGCTTCACCAAAAGACACAGCTAGAAGTACACAGGTAGCTATCAAGCCCCTCATCATACATCTATCCTCTATCAGTACTGCAGAGTCCCATATCCATTCATTTACAAACCACTTTGAATCTGTCCTTGAGTGATTTCATCACAGGACACTACATTTGTATCCTATCCCTTATGTTCCCTTATTCTCACTCATGAAACAATGTAGATGAAAACATTTGCATGGCCCTTAGCCTCAGTAAGGGATACTGCTTAGGGAATACACTGTGGTTTTTAAGTTAATGCGCTTTTTATGTCGTTCATACAGTAAATAGGACATTTCAGAAAGTCAAATTAACACATCAATTAACCATTTAACCAATGTGAATATTTCCTTGGGTGATTTCATCAGAGGACAAATAAATCCTTATTCCATCCATCATGTTTTGCATTAAAACTCGCTGATGAAACAATGTAGATGAAAACATTTGCATGGCCCTTAGCCTTAATAAGCGATACTGCTTGGGAAATGCACTGCGTTTTTTCAGTTAATAAGCTGTTTTATGATTCACAGACAAAATAGTTAGTTTTGGAAATTCAAATAAGCGAACAATTTAACCAGTTTGAATTCATCCTTGAGTGATTTCACTGGAGGACACTAAATTCTTATCCTATCCTTTATGTTTTTTGTTAAAACTCACTGATGAAAATATCACCGAATGTATTTGTATGGCCCATAGCCTTCATGAGGAATACTGCTTTGGAAATACACTGTAATTTTTAAGTTCATAAGCTGTTGAATGTTAGCCTAATATTCAGACTGAATGGCCAATATGTTGGTTAAGCTGGTGATTTCAACATCTATTTCCCGAGACGCCAATGAAAAACCGCACGAACGGTTCAAACTTTAGTCCCGCCTACAAAGGCGCTGATTGGCTCGATTGTTTCTCTGAGCGAGAACAAGCCGTTGACTAGAGCAACACCAGACTCTCTGAATCGCTTGGCAAAATCTGACAACAGGGTGGGACGTGATTCAGGAGTCTGGAACCAGGCTAGTTTCATATAGTTAATAGCACACAGTGAAGACAGTACATGATATAACCCATAGACAGTGATGGAAATCTCTGTGGGAAAATCAATTGCACCCTCGGTCGGGCCAGTTCAGTTCAGATATAGATGTTTCACGGCTGGAAAAACCCTTTCTTAGCACTTTTCCGACACCACCCCGCAGCTCACCTTGTCGTTAACGAGCAGCTCGGTGGGGGTGTGCAGGCCTTGCAGCAGCACCAGCTCGTTCGGCTGCTCCCGGACGGCGTAGGACAGGGGGGTGCCGATGCCCCCCTCGGCGGGACGCAGCCACAGGCAGACGCTGAAGGCCCGCAGCTCCGGGACGGGGTGCTTGACGACGGCGTGCATGTAGTTTGTCCGTGACGGGAAGGACAGTCTGTAGCCCTCTGGGAAAGAATGCCCCGAGACACCTGGGGGAGAGGAGAGAGAGAGAGGACAAATGGAGAACAGAAGAGAGAGAGAGAGAGAGAGGGAGGATGCGAGAGGAAAGAAACACTGTTCAAGTAATCTACAGTAAATTGGCAAGAAGATCAAATAGATTTCCTGCTTCCCTTGTATATCTCCACTTTCTTCACATGAAAAACCTCTGATCTGGTTTCAACAGTCCACTTTTTGCGGGGCACGCATTTCATAGTCTTTCTGATCTTTTTCTCTGTACATAAGTTACACATAACTTATTCATCATAAAGAAACCCCATGGCTTGATTTGATGAAGAATAATAAAAAAAAATGAGACATGTCGGCTAGATTATGGTCATTCAAGCTGGAAGTCATGAATTTTTCTCCACCTTCTCAAATATAAGCCTCTGCAATTCTCTCTGCCTCCTTATAATCTCTTCATATACACATGCGGATGTGCACACTCACACACAGACACACACACATGCACGAGTACATCTTTATATCTTCCTCCCTCTGTCTCAAAGGTGACTGCTATGAACTGACTGCTATATCTTTCTTCCTTTCTTTATTTCTCTCTCTCTCTCTTTCCCTCTCACCTTCCTCCAGCCCTGAGATGCGGTGGCGTAGTTTATTGATGCCCTGGTCGATTTCCTGCCTGTGTCTCTGCGTCTCCAGCCTCAGGGCTTTCCTCTCCTTCTCCAGCAGCTCCACCTTCCTCTCCAGCTCCCCCTCCAAGTCCTCCATCCTCCAGGAGCCGCCCGCGCCGGCTCCGTGGCCCAGCTCCGCCAGCCTTTCCGGGCCGCCGGACAGCCCGCCTCTCTCCCCTGGCGCTCTGGAGGTATCGGCGTCCGTCTGGTTGTGGGGAAATGGGCCAATGTCTGACTGCAGAGGAGGGAGAGACGGCGGATGGAAACTGGTTCACGACGGGTTTTTACAATCAAAGGGAAAATGCTGCACAGTCCTCCCTCCATTCACTGTGACGTTTGTTTACACATCTATATTTCAGCTGACATATATTGCCTTCAGCGGGGTGTGAAAAAGCATCTGCCATTGGGCAAAGCCATGATCTTGGGCAAAGCCATGATTTTCGTGTCCAATTCCATCTCTTGGATCCACTGATTTGCAGAATCAGACACACTTAACAGGATGACAATCACAGATATGACACTTTATATATTCATCATATATTCACATGATGATCATATATTCAACTATAGTGGTGCGTTTCAACATTTATATGGCTTGTGTGAGACATAAAATTCCAAGACCCATTCAATTATTGATTTCTTAGAAATATTACATTACGCCTGGGGTACATCCAAGGGCTGATTTCATTAGATTTTAATATAGTTATTGTAATGTTTTTCCTTAAAGTTGATGGGGTTTTTTTTCCTTTGTGTGCACAATCTCAAGGCTTACTCCATAGAGCATCAGCATTGTTTACAATTGATTCTCTAGCATAATATTTAGACTGCTATTGTTGAATGGGCTGTGTATCCACACTGCATTCGTTAGAGTCATTGTGATTACACTGTGGCATAAATAAACCAGGGCATTTACTTCAAAGCACTCGTGACACAGAGCTGCCAGTGAAAGATAAGGAAAGAACTGTGACCACATTGGAAACTCATTCAGTGTGGAGTCGGTCTTAATTTGGGTCTGAACACCTCTTCGTTAATATAAGCAATCTCATCTCTGGAGGGATTTTTTTCAATTAACTTTAATCAATTATGCATAGGAAAACACAGCAAATAATTAGGAAGCTAGCCCGAGTGCCAAGACAATGCACTATTTCACTCACAGCAACAAATTGCTGGTCTGCGCTCTGCATACTGGTTCACTGAAAATACACCCAAACCACAAGGGAAAGATGGTGGGAAACACAGACTCTGCAGGATTCTCAAAACCTATATGGTACAGTATAGCCCCCTAGCATACTGTGTTATATAGTAGAAATATACCAGAGCCACCAGGGAACCAATACAGGAAATATAAACTCTGCAAAATACATTAAAGCCAGTCAATATGGCCTGTAGCATAGCTATACATTATATAAGATGACAGAAATACACTAAAAAATACACTATAGGGGAAGGAATATAGAAAAAAGCAGACTGTATACTATGCTGTAGACTATATAAATGGGGCGTTTCATCCCAAAACGACATATCCACTCTTTGAAAAAACTGAGACTAGCTCTTATCAAATGATCGATTGCACAAAATGTAAACAAATTATCGCCCTTTTCAAAGGATAGTAGGTAATGCCTATAATAGGTAAGTCCTAGGTTGACAAAAAAGATAACACTTACACAATAGTTTAGGCTATATTTGAAGATGTTGAATGAGGTATTGATTTTTCTCCCAAACGGATTGTTATGTAATAGAATTATCAAATGTAAGTCTCACTGATCCAGCTGTCATTAAATAGCATTTCCTAAGGTCATGACAGAGGTACATTCCGAGGCAATGGTTACGGGAAAATCACCAAAAATTCATGATATTTTGTCAATATATCATATCATATGTTGACTGTACCCCATTTGGGAAATATTGACAATTTTTTTCCCAATACTGCTCAAATCTACTGCCTAAGAAAAAGCTGCCCATGTATCTGTACCTTTAAGGCACAAACACATCTGCTGTAATAACTGACTTGTCATTTAACACTCCTAATTTCACGCTGTTATGGTGCACTGCAGGTGGGAGATTTGAAGCCTTTATCATATGAAGCTGGATTTCTGCAATTATCTTAGAGAGCCAGGACCTGCAAGGCCTACCTGGAGTGCATGCAATACATTTGACATACTGTCATGCTTTTTACGAGTTATAGGATATTGCCACTTTGATAGTTATGACGCCTGCTGAAAAGGACAGCTATGGACTATGCTATGAACCATACTTTGGACTAAGGTGTGTACCGTGTAAATGAGGCACTCTGGGTCTAAATCCGGCCCAGGACCTCCTCCTCCCCTCTCACACCCAATCTGTCGGTCTTGAGCTGTCATATAAAGCCAAAAAACCCCCAATAATCTTAAAAAACAGAAGGTTTCTTTTGGGTCTTGGCAAGCAAGGTGATCCCTTATCAAACACTGTATTTGACAGTTGTGTTATTGAGCCTGGGGTTAGGCTTCAAGGCAGGTATTTACATGTGCAGACATAAGACATTTCTAAGGAGACAACTACCAAAGTGGCAATATCCTGAACGTGTACGAAATAAATCTGGTGTGCCGTAGATGCAGCACAGGCATCATTTACATTCTAAGTCAATGCAATGTGAATGCTAAATGTACACTGCAACTTACACTAATTATACACCTACGTTAAATGTGTCTAACAGCTGTCTACCTAAAATGTGTCTAGCACCTTTCACTGCACCTCTGGTTGCAATGTCACATTTTCTGTTCCATGGCTGCTTGCCTGAAATAGGCTTTTGAGTGATGCTGGGGATGTTTGGAGGCGTACACCATTTGCACAGCAGGAGGTCACAGCAACACCAGCAATAGCAGAGAGCAGTATAAGAAACAACAGAACAGCAACGCTAAACTTGCAGCAGACAAGACCTATAAAAAACACTGTGAACGTCGGCATTGCTTTTTTTTTTATTTATTTTTTTTATTTTAATTGCAGGTTTGTTGTGGATGCCGTTTACCTCAGCCTCAGGCTAGATGCTGTTTCAAATTACATCTCAATATGACAGGCAAGTGTCGGGGGTGTGAAGCTGCAAATTGAGGGGGAGGAGGACGGGACTTGTGATACACTTAACACCCCGAGGTGAAAAGTTGTAGCTTTAAGCATTACCGTTCGAAACTGGTAGCACTCTTATTCTTATTCTTATAATATGGGACCTTATCGACGTGCTAAAAATACACCAAACATACAGTGAAAAACCACTATCACATCACTTGCAACCTTATCACCCCGCTTCCATCAGATGGTGGATTTGAGCGGGCTTTACTGCAAACTGTAGCGCTATAGCTGTAGGTAAGAGGCAGGACATACAGTATAGTAATGCTAGTATGTGATTGGCTGCTAATAGTTCAATGTTGCCCCCAAATTAAGCTGAAGACAACTTTTCTGTCCTGACCAATGAAGAGAGGAGGCGACTGTAGTGTCTCTATGGACTTCTGGTTCTGAGAGTTGCTGGTGTGCATGCATGATCAGCAAATCAGCCTGAGCAGACCACATGTAATCCACAGACTATCATCTACATAAGGAAGTCTTACTGAGGATTTAAGTGAAGTTTACATGATCATTTGACCTAACCAGTATTCCTACATGAGTACTCCTATTCTTTACATTCACCAGTACAAAGGATCTGATGTAACTATCCCTTGTGCTATTAAACTAGGCCAAGCGCCTATAAGTACACTGTTGGGGTTATTAAGTGAGAACTATATGGCACCAGCTTTGTTTGTTGACAAAGTAAGTACACACCAAATCCACAGGTAAGGAACATACTGTAGATGATGGTATTGTATCGCTCTGTTTGAAGCTACACATTGTTCTTTACTATGTTTCACCCTTGGACCAATGAAACCCACTCATATATCATTCTACAATAGTAAAATATGTGCCAATGAAACACAGAAGTCAGAATTCCGTAGTTCCTGTAAAGCTTATATTTTGGAACATGGCATTTTACCACTTTCCATTTCGAAGGTTTATAATTGGAAAATAGACTGAACGAAGTGAGCGTAATAATCCACAGAGAGAATGACCCATACCAGCATGTCCTACATAAAGTACCCACGGAGATGGAGAGCTATACTGCACAGGAGCGCGTTGCTCTCTGCTTTTAACAAATATAGGCATCTCATAAATTATGGATGGTATTTCTCCAGCCAAAATTGAGGTTGTACATCATCGGATTCTGGTCAGATAGGAGAACGCCTCATGTTACTCATGCTGTATTTCTCTCCTCCACCCCCTCCTCCTCCTCCTCCTGCTGCTTTGCTTTTTCCTCCTCCTCCCCCCTCATCCTTATCCTCCCCTCTCTTCTCCTCCCCCTCCTCTCTCTCTCTCCCTCTCTCCCTCAAATTCAAATTCTGCTTTATTGTCATTACAGGACATAAACCTATGTTGCCAATGCAATATATAGTGTATTGATTCAGGTAATATTGTGGATGTTAACAGGTGATTAGTAATAATTACACATAATCAATACATATCAGTGTTATCAGCAATTCAACTGTTCCATATGTAGGACAAAAAATGTGTGTGTGTTTGGGGGGGGCAATATACTATATGTCTCTCTCTCTCTCTCTCTCTCTCTCTCTCTCTCTCTCTCTCTCTCTCTCCTTATCTCAAATTCCATTGCTGTGGGAGATGATAACTGTAAATAGACGAATCAATGATTACACTTAATATTCTCCTTCACAACAGATAGGTATCCAAATACAAATGTCCGCAATAGGCTATCAGATCATTCATTTGTTCTCATTTAAAATTGAAGACCTTTCCTTTCATAACGTAGACACATGCCCAGAAACCCTGAAAGGGACTGCGTGAGTAGAAACCGGGAGAGAGGGAGTGTGATATATAGCCAAGGATGTCAACTCTGCCAAGCACTAATTAAAGCTAACTGTAGCAGAGAGAGAGAGCTATATATTAGGCTACTTCATGAATATTAAAAGCGAGTTTTCTGAGTTGTGAAACGGCATTCTGGGTCAACCTTATAATCTGCAGATCCTTCTTTATGTATTCAAAATCTAATCATGCGGGGATAAGGAACGCTCGGCGGGATTAATTAAACGCTTGCCCGCGTGTGTCAAGTGCTGTTTTAGTTTTATGGAGAGGGAGACTCGTTTTCTCCACACTTCACTCACCTCTAGTTTCTCTATGCGGTCTTTGAGCTGAGTGATCGCCTGCTCCAGTTCATCCACAGCCCTGACGGTGAGCAGGTGGACGCCGTCGGGCGCCGAAGCGGGGCTGTCCCGCACCATGATCCGGTCGCGGTGCCTCTCCTCCACTCTGCCCCCCCACAGCCCCGCAGCGCCGCCCCGTCTGTCCGAGCTGCCGTGCCCGTCCAGCCCCCGCTCGCACTCGGTGAGTTTCCCCGTGAGCTCCTTGATGGTCCGCTGGTCGGTGAGGATCTGGTCCTTCTGCTGCAGCACGGTCTGCCGGAGCTCCTCCGCGGCGGTGCGGAGGAAGCCCCAGTCCTCGCCCGCGTACACCGACGGGTCATCCGCTTGTTGCTGAAAGTTTTTCGGGTTGCACTCGCCGGCGGGGATCGGCGTGCAGATGAGCCGGCTGACCGTGGGGTCGTGCCCGGTGAGCCCGGTGACCCCGTCCAGCCCGCTGAGCCCGACGTTGAAGGTCGGCGCCTCCGAGTCGGGTGTTTCAGAACCGTGGAGAGCGCCCAAGGAGCCCGCGCGGGCCACGGAGCCCCCGGCGGCCGGGGTCTGCGCCGCGGAGTGCGGATACAGCGACTGGTTGTCGGTTGCTGGTTGCTGTGGTGCAGCGGCAGCCCTGGAGGATCCGGTGTGGACGGCGGCGATGATGCAGATAACCGCTCCGATAAAGGCCACCATCCCGGCGGCCAAGATGATAACGATGAACTTCAGGGTGGCGGCGGGGGCGATCGATAATTAGAAAAATCTCAAAAATCTACTGATAAGACACTGTTTCCGTAAGACACTAAGAGCCCCAAAACCGCAAAGAATCAAATTGTTTTCGGCCATATCACATATATATATATATATGGGAAAAAAATAAATCCCTCCTCACTTTTCCATCTGTCCACACAAACGGGAGATTACAGCATGAGAGTTCCGGACCATAATTGAGTGATCGTGCAGTCAACACAAAACATGAAAACAAGACCGTCGCCGCTCCACCTCCTCCCCCTGTTCAGCGCGCATGTCTTCAGTGTTGTTCAGGCAAATTCCAGCCTGTTAATACTGAGGGAGAGAGAGGGGGAGAGAGAGAGAGAGAGAGAGAGAGAGAGAGAGAGAGAGAGGGAGGCAGGGACAGATGAGACATGGAGAAATGAAGTTGGACATGTTCTTTCTTTCTTTCTTTCTTTCTTTCTTTCTTCCTTCCTTTCTTTCTTTCTTTCTTCCTTCCTTTCTTTCTTTCTTTCTGTGAGGGCTTTTGGTCCTACAGACCTTGTAGCAATGCTGAAAGGTTTTCTGCACTTCTTAGACTGCAATATGTGAATATCTTTCTCTCAGGAATGATATGTCTCATTTATGAATATCTGGAAGCTGCACAATGCAATATACACAGCAGGAGAAGAGCTTCTGTTTTTGTTTTGTTTCCTCCTTCCTTTTTTCAGTTTTCATCGTTCTGTTTTGAGAAGAGGTGATGCAATTCTAGGTTGGACCTTCTCTGAATAAATCTGTATCCGTTTAAGCTGGTGGTTCAAGACAGGTTCATTTTTTTAATTAAGATTTGTTTTTTTTCCCTTACCCTTTCGGGTGTGATATTTCCGAGCTCGAGCAACACATTACAGGCCCAGCCGAGTGTGCCGTCTGCAAGGCCATAAGTCAGCCTCAAGGCTCCCTGTGGAACTGCACTACAGCAGCCGAGAAGGAAGAGTGATGGCTGTGGTGGTGGTTTGTGTGTGTGTGTGTGTGTGTGTGTGTGTGTGTGAGCATGATACAGACCTGCTGCTATTCGTGTGCTTCATTAAATCATGCCAGGTCAGGTAATCTAGGTGTGATGCACACACACACGCATGTAGTTTACATCGAAAGTGAATTATCTGAGTGTGTGTGTGTCTGAGAGAGAGAGAGAGACAGAAAATGAGAGATAACACACACACACACATACACAGAGAGAGAAAGACAAAGAACCAAAGTTGCGTGGGAGAGAGAGAAATCTTGAATGTGTGTGTGTGTGTAAAATTAGTGTGTGATGTGCGTTCTCACACGGGTACACGAGGGGGGATTTAAGTTAAGTCTTTCCAAAGTCACAGGCACCGAAAGCTCTAATTTAAGATGTAGGCGAGGGAAAAAAGGCCTGGAACATCCAACATCCCTGCAGCAGAAAATAGCCCCGTGCTCTCGGTCTTCACTGGAATACCAGAATAGTAAAGTGGACTGCTAAGTACTGCTTCAGAGATGGGGGACAGATGAGAGCAGAGTAAATATAAAACAATAACTCCTTACACATAAGTAAGAGCAATAGCCCCGGCTCCGCACATTTATATTCACTGGGTACACTAAATGTCACTACATAGCAGCTGTAAATGTCTTTGCAGCAGTGCGGGGGTTATTATCGCTGTTATTTTTCCCCATGCTTGTCCCAGTTGTGATCTTAATTTGGATTCTAGTGCTGCTTGTATAGCTCTAAAAGCTTTTTTTGGGGGGTCATTTAGAATGATGAAAGTGCTAATTCTAAACATTTGGCCTGTACTCGCCTGCGTTTGGGGGTGAAATCGGATTAAATTATACATATACAGTATATGTGCTTGATATTTTCTGGATCAGTGGTGGTGATTTTCTTGTTGTATGCGTATTGTAATTGACTGTTCAATACTGCGGCACAGTCCATTTCCAGTCCATTGAAATTCTATGATATAAAGTGTATAAGAGCATGAAAAAGACCAGGCGAAGCATTCTGGACATTACTGCCTGCTTAATGGTGGAAAGATACCAGGGATCTATTATGTCTATTAAAGCCTCTTTTTGAGTGTGTCTGCCAAAGATGTGCAAGCTTAAAATCCAACTTTTAGGAACCTGAATCATCTTAGTCTCCTTTGACCTTTATGTTGTGTGCTTTCTTTGGATGATGGGATGGTGTTATAGCTTAAAGTGATGTTTTCCTTTGCTGGGATTTTTTCATTTTGTTAATGCACATTTTCCCATAGGAGTTTATCCATGGTTTACCACCAGTATTGGCCACTCTGGGGATCTGCAGTCAGAACCACTCACTTAATCCTATTTTGAAATCGTAGTCTAAAAACTAGACTTAAAACACAAAAAGCCATTCTGTGTCTATTGGCATCATTTTAAGCAAGTGTTTTTGTCCCAATGCAGGTACTGAAAATCTTCCTCGAGAAGAGGAGAGAAGAGAAGAGAAGAGGAGAGGAGAGGAGAGGAGAGGAGAGGAGAGAAGAGAAGAGAAGAGAAGAGAAGAGAAGAGAAGAGAAGAGAAGAGAAGGCTTGACATCTAGGCAGTGTGTGCTGGGAGCTGTTTAAAATTCCAGTCATGTTTCCAGTGAGTTGATGGTGCCACCTAGTGTCCAGCATCCAGCAGATCAGCCAGCTGGCCCGCTAAAATTAAGGCAATATTTGTCTTTGTGTGTGTTTGTGTGTGTCTTTGTGTGTGTTTGTGTGTGTCTGTGTGTGTCACCGTCTCTCCTCTCTCTCTCTGCCTCCCCCTTCTGGCTCCAACCAGCTCAGAAACTGTTATGCAGGACTAACATCTGCTGGAGAGACAGTCTCATCTGCCGTCAGCTTTTCCTGATGGACCCGGAGGAGGAGAACACTGCGGGTCTCTCAGGTTTCCATCCATCTGTCCCGAGGGCCTGGAGCCTGCTGAGTCATACAGTGTGGAGGGTGTAGACCAGTGCCAGGACTGTGGGTATGGGAGGGACCTCTGTCTGGTCCTGCTGGTGGAGGTTTTCTGTGTGAAGATCTTCATTCCTGCTTCTGTGTATTCTGTATGTGAAAAGGCAGTATGTGTGTTGCTGAATTTTCTGTTTGCCCAGGTTTTGCCACTGGGCTGACCTGCAGGGACAAGGTGAGGGCTTTTGGTGCTACAGACCCTGTAGCTATGCTGAAAGGGTCTCTACATATATTAGAGTGGAATATGTCTATGTTTCTCTCAGGAATGATATTGGTCATTTATGAATGTTTGGGGGCTGCACAATGCAATATGGTACAGTGGGAGAAGAGGCTCTGACTGTCTGTATTAAAAGTTGATTGCACCTGTGAGGACTGCTAGAACTGGCAATACTGTTGTTGTTGTTTGTGTAGTGAGTTTTTAATTTGATTTTAGTTATGTGCTCTGTTTTGTTGTGAGATGTTTCATTAAATCGAAAGTCTCTCTGTCTGTCTGTCTGTCTGTCTCTCTCTCTCTCTCTCTCTCTCTCTCTGAAGTTCAGCCTGCAATTTGACCAAAGCTCATAAACAATTAACTGATATGAACTAAAGGGTTCACAAAGGGTTTTCCCTGTGCAGCCCTGCTACACTCTACTTAGAACATGATTTCAGGTTTTAACAAAGAGTTTATGATAACATCTGGGCCAACGGGTAAAGCCCACATGAATAGAATAGAATGGCATAGAGCATTCTCTCACTTTGGATTTTCCATTATAAACCTGCTGTAACCTGCTTACTAGTATCAAAGGGCAAAATCCTCAATCAATAGAATAGAATAGAATAGAATTTTACAGTGCATCAACTGCTGGAGTGTTGCTGCCTCTTGGTCTTATACACCATGTTTCTCATTCATGACAGAGTACCTATTCATAGTATCATCATCACCATCATCGTCATCGTCATCATCATCATCATCACCATTATCATCATCATCGTCATCATCGTCATCATCATTATCATAGGTTAGTGTCTATGAAGATATACTGTGTGCTAGTGCAGCTCATCATTACATTTTATATCAGTCCACACTATCTATGCTATGCATCCAGTTGGCCCTGGTTTCAAATGGAATAAATCAACAGTGAGCTGGAGGAGGTCAGCTGACATCTGCACCTATCTGCTGGGGGTTCATGGGGAGTTCACTGACTCCGATGTGTCAGAGAAAAAATCTACAGTATAATAATGTGAATAAATCCATAAGAGTTATGGGTCTACAGTGCCTGGAGAAAGCAGGGCAGAGTGTTGGGCCTGAGGTAGAAATATGATGATTGAAGTTAAGAAGGAAATCAATGATTTTCTCTTTATCAATCTGTGGTTTTGATCAGGCCTGGTGGAGGCCCCCCTCCCTCTCTGTCTGTGCTCACTGCACATAATTTCAAATACTTCACAATAATTATGGTTGAAAACCATTTGCTCATTGCTATTTGGGTAATATAAACATTAGGAAATAACCATGGCATACTCTGTTTTGATGAGAATTATTTTTCTTTTGGTGGTCTGATTTGAATTACCCTTTTAGGTAATGCTTTATTTTTCAGCCCGCTAATTACGGTGTAACTAGTTTGTAATTATGGGGTACTAATAAAATAACAATGCTGTAGTTACAGGGTAACAAAACAAGAAGTTTGGGAATTAAGGGGTAACAATTTTGTAATTATGACAGATTTATGAGGTAGTTATTGTGTAACTATTTTTGTAATTACTGCATACTTAAAAAATAATTACAGGGTACAATAATGTAATTAGAGGGGACTTAACAAATGTTATCGGTGCTCGTTTCCTGTAGTTATGGAGCATTTCACCCTAAATTGTTTTATAAAAGGATTATAAAGGTTTTTATTTAACATTTTCTATTATAGAATTGACATATTTGATATTACATCTCAACCTACTGTATGTTACATTCAATAAAGCTCTCGTAAGTTCAATGAAGTTCCATATTTTTTGTGTATGCTATATTGTTACAGAAATGTCATCAAACAGCTGGTCTAGGGTCTCCTCTCCTAACATCGATTACTAGATGGACATATGTGACTTTCTGTTAAACTGTATTTACTGTGGAGCAAGCTTGTACTTACTTTAGGATTACAGTTTTTTACAGAAAACAAGTGGAAAAACAGACACATTTAGAATAAATTTGATTATATTGTCAGAGGTAAAGAAACTGTTCATGGCCAACATATATTTACTAATACACTTTCACTACTTTAGGCTACAGGTTACCCATAATTGCATGAATAAAGGTGTGTTTTGAAGAAACACTGTAACAGTAGGGTGCAAATAAATGTATTCAAATAAAATGATTCAGTTGTTCATTTGTGTAAAGTGGACAGGAAGATGACAGGGGTTCAGAAGTGGACTGCAGGTGAGAGGGCAGTCAAGCAGGCCTTTGGCTCATCTGCTTCTGTCTGGCCGGTCTGATGGAGCGGAGTCTCTGCTGTTGCAGATTTCTTGTTCTTCCTCCGGAATATGCGGGATAGCCAAGAAAAGAAGCCACGCTTCTTCTTCTTTGGTTTTGTCAACAGGCTGTCTTTGGCACTGGAACTCTGAGGTCCTGTAGGTTTGACCAGTTGGACGGGTGAAAGTGTCTTTTCCAGGATCAGACCGGACAGATCCTTGGTGTCCTTTACAGTTTCAACCACAAGGCTTGGTGGAGCTTTGACCTCAACCTGGATGTCTGGATCCTGGGACTCCTGAAGCAGGTGAATCAGGATGTATTCAGCCAGAGAGACAGGGAGAGCCTCCTCTGAGGTGGAGTTATTGTCAGGTCCAGCAGAGAGGACAGAGACTTCTGTTCCCTCACAACATTCAGGTTGATGCAGGACGGTGACAGAGCTTTCAGCAGCGGCCTCAGTCTGTACACAAGAGTTGAACGTTTCCCACTTGATGATAAAAGGACTTCGTTCTTCCTTCTTCTCCAAGTCTTGAAGGAACAACATCAGTTTAGAATCAGCTTTGACGATTGGCTCCCATTTATCAAGAAGATCTTGAGTTGGGGCATGGTGTGCAGCACAGGCAGCCATAAATGTAGAACTCACTGTTGAGGAAGCATTCATGTGATTTTGATCAAGTTCCTCCTCCTCCAGGAGGACTGAGAGGAACTGCATCAGGTGAGAATCAGTGCTGCTGACAACAGGTTCCCATTTGTCAAGCTGGTCCAGAGTCGGCCCATGCTGTGGGGAGCAGTCAACTGCACATCTAGAGAGATGTGATGAAGTGTAGAGGAGCTCCTCACCAAATCCCTCCTTCTCCAAGTCAAAGTGGGATTTGACCAGTGGCTCCCACTTATCCAGGCAGCCCAGAGTGGATCCACAGGGTGAGCAGCAGTCAGCCACAAATCCAGATGTGTCACATGGGGGAGCATAGAGGTATCTCTTTCCAACTGCCTCCAGGTGGTAGTCATCGTCAAAACCAAAGGGGGAGCGCTGAAGCTGACTCAGTCTCTCAATGAGTTTGAAGTCATCAGTCACTGGAGCCTCAACAAGGCGGAGCAGGTTGGACTGAGCCTCAACATGCTGAGCTGGGTGGATGGATGCTCCAGCATTACCTAACGCTGTGTCCTCGGTCATGAGAGGAGACTCTCTCTCTGTGGGAGGAAGGTCTCCTTTGTCCAAATCCAAGAGAAGTTTGTATGCTGATGAAGCTGTGCTGACTATTGGTTCCCATATATTGAGGCTCTCAAATCCAAAAGCAGGTTTGGAGCCGAGACCAACAGCAGACTGAGGTGAAAGGTCACAGTCGAGCTCAGCAGGAACTCCAGAGAAACTAGAGGCTTCAGCATAAAGGTACGGTTCCTTATTCAGGACTTTCGTAAACATGCAGTTGATGTTTTCATGGCGATCGTCATTAAGGGCATTGAGTCGAGCGACCATTTGCATGGATGCTGAAAGAAATGCAATGGCAACATCTTAATGATCAAATAACCATAAGGCCACCTGATGGAGCTTCATTCAAGGTCAACATGCTTCATCATATTCCATATAAAGGAATTATCCAACCGCACACTGTTAGACTTTGTTGCCAACATAGGCTTAAGGAGCGAACAATGCAATTCACTTGTTGCGTCCTCAGGTTCGCTTGTGAACCTTCATCTTATGCCTTTCATCATAGTTTTGTTTCAACAACAAATCTAACTGTGAGTTTACAATGTAAATCAAACTAAGGAAGAACTGGACACAAATGTAAATCCTTCAACACAAACAACTAGTCTATCCTGACTGTTTGTCTCTCGTTTGTCTGTTCAGTAAAATCCTCTGTACTAATCTTTTTCTGTTAAATAATAAAAATATAAATACATGTGGCTTACCAAGATGGGAATCACTCTCCATGTTTTCCTTTCTGAAAGATATTGATGATGTTTCTCTAGATTAATGCAACGTGAGTTTTCTGTCTCATGTGCAGGTGAACAGCGATCAGAGATGAAACTGTGAGACTGAGTCTGTGTTCAGGTCAGTCTGTCTTTATGACACTGACATTCTAAATTCTATGAACTCTGCTGCATTCTGTCCTGCTGCATTATGAGTCATCAGATGAAGCTCAGGCTCCAGTAAACTTTGATGACAGAGATGTCTCACTTTGTATATGGTTTATAACCTAAACATGATTAAAAAACAAATAACTGAATATTTGGAATTTCTATTAAGATACCGTATTTTTCATGTGGAAAACATCCATTTAATTGCTAATTCCAATTGCACTTTCATTGTTTTAAGCCACAGGTTAGCTCATTCTAATCTTACTACGACCTACTACTACTATATATTACTATTACCTATTACTATTACCTACTATCACATCTGAGGGGATACTTTAGGAAAATAAAAAGAAAAGTTATTCATCTTCAATCCAGCTTTTCAGGTGTAGAATTTATTTTTTCCAGAACAACCTGCATCAACCCATGTAGTTAATAGAATCATGGGTGGCACTTTACAATGGCCTTTTCCCAGCGCATTAACATCTAAGCACCGATAACATTTGTTTAGTCCCCCCTAATTACGTTATTGTACCCTGTAATTATTTTTTATGTATGCAGTAATTATGAAAATAGTTACACCATAACTACCTTATAAATCTCTCATAATTAAAAAATTGTTACCACTTAATTCCCATAGCCTATTTCTTGTTTTGTTACCCTGTAACTACAGTATTGTTATTTTATTAGTACCCCATAATTACAAACTAGTGTGCTGTAAAATAAAGCGTTCCACCATTTTATTAAAGAAAATGCAGCAATGACTAAAATTTACCAAGGAAAATATCCAATGTTCTCATCCTGGCTCTAATTGTGTTCTCTCACAATTAGCTGTGAACTATTAACTAACTATTAACTATATTAATTATTATTGTGAGCTATTAAATTTGGAAATCTTTTTCATGATTTTTTTGTTTGCAATTTTTAATACAATACTGAATCCCTTAAAGTGGGAATATACTGTAGTTTGTCCAGAATCACTTGGGCACCTTTTTATCTCTCTGTGACCCACATTTGGACCCAGTGCTTGAAAAACCAATATACTATAAGGGCTTTCTCTCAGCGGTGAATCATCCCAGAGAAATTTTATATGGGCCAGCTCATTCAAATGAGCACATTAGTGAGAAGATATCGTTAAATTTGAAATGCATAGAATACTGAGCCGATGGAAAAGCTATTAAAAGCAATTTGTGTTCCAGTGCCCTTGGGCAGTATGGACCTCTTTTTGTCCAATACACATTTACACATTGAAATACATGTATGTCTGCACACTTTGTTCTTACATTGTGTTGTTACATATTTTAAAGTGCATTATGCATTAGAACGTATTTAAAAGTACAAAGTACAATAAGTAGTAAAAAAAAGTATTATTATGTATTTAAAGTACTTTTCCATAGATCAACACACAGGTTAATACAATGAAATAAAGCCACTGTAAGGTGAATTGTTCCAAAGCAGCCAATGGTGTGAATACCAATGATTTCTCCACTGAAACAGGCTACTGTGGTGCCATTATGGTTGATAATGTAAGAGCCTGCATTACACTCCATTAAACAGTGCACACCAATAAAAAATGATATCCTTTTGTCTTTTTATGTTGTCGTTTATCTTTTAATTGTTAATGTGTTTTATTATTCAGTAAAATGTTGTGCGAAGGCAGGTCTCCGTTATAGCCTTTAATAAATCATAATGTGTGGCAAACACACACACACACACACACACACACACACACACACACAAACACTCAGGGTTTACAGCATATGTCAGTGTTTTTTATGGTTCTGCCTTGTTTAATTATTTACTCCGGTCTTTCTCGGGGCACGGTGTCGGTTACCGGCACATTGCGCTCACTCCTCTCCTCGACTCAGTCCACCACCATAACCTCCGCTCTCATTTCTCTCAGACAGTCTTTGTTGCATTTGCTGGATGATTTAAGACCCCCCAAAGCCTCTCAAGGTTTCATTGCCGGTTGGACTATTCTAGATATGAGCATGGCGGGGATGAATAGTGATCAGCTGCATCGCTCTACCTTGGGGATTTACTCGGTAAGTGACCGGCAGACAGGTAAAGTAAGACCACCAGCTGACCTGTGAGACACATGGGTGCAAAAAAGCCTGCGGACTTGTTCTGTGAGGAGGCCTTCTACTGGTGACATTAGCCTGTCCTATCTAGGTGAAAAACTTCTATCTGTGATTTCATGAAGAGACACTTTCTGGAACTGTTTTTGGAGAATATGGAATATCTTTTGAATGTAATTTCTTCCATACAAACATGCTATGATTTCACAAGGTCAGCATCCCATACATTAAGCATTTCCATTAGCCTACTTGATAACACCATTAGAGCTGTGGGTCTCTGGATTCTAGAGTTTGGAGGGAGAGTTTGTTCATATTCATAAATATTGATCAAAATGTCTGAGAAGAATCTAGCGAATTCTCCTTTAGGTTGAGTGCTCACTTTAAGTTTCTCTAACTGTCAAAGTTCAACTCTCTCTCTCTGTGTGTGTGTGTGTGTGTGTGTGTGTGTGTGTGTGTGTGTGTGTGTGTGTGTGTTTTCCAAACAGAGCCTGATGGATCAGTTCAACCCAAGCCTGCAGAAACTGGTCTCACTGGGCAACAGCTACATCCAGGCTTTCCAGGGTAAGATAGAGAAAAGAAAGAAAGAAAGAAAGAAAGAAAGAAAGAAAGAGTACAAAGTGCTATGGGGCATGTCTCGGTTTTAAGTCATCTAAATGTTTTATGTAGCATAAGCCTGCCTGTGTGTGAATTTCACACACCTAACTTTATGTGTGCTATAAATAGAGGATATGGCCGCTCCCGGGACTCTGTTCCACTAGAACTGATGACCTTATTCCAAAGTCCATTTGCTTTGGGAATATCCTGGTGGTGTTATGGCCTTGATTATGGGACCCCTTGTAACCCCAGCTGGCAGAGGTTGTTATCTCTACGCTGTCAACAGGCGAGCCGGGGGCCACAGTTGTACTTCATTTCCATACACAGAAGTGGGGAATTACAATTTCGGGTATTTATAAGACCTGTGTTGGTTGAGAGGTGAGGTGGTCATTCCAGAGCCAGCATTAAACCTCTAATTTGAATCTCAATCTAATTCTGTCTTACACTTATCCACACAATAATCATTGCCAGTCACTGTGCAATTATTTTTCTGTGATAGGTCTTTAAAATGCAGCTATAGAGGCAATTTTACATACATTTTCTATACATTTGATGTGGTTAATGTATGCAAGAGCACTAGCGCTACATCAGCAGCAACTGGCTCATATGAGCACTGCTGCACCAAGAACCCTGGAGACATAAAGGCTAGATTATGAAGTCTCACATCACCACCTGCACAGAAAGCATAATTTCCCTCCCTGTGTCCAGAGTGCAGCTGTAACTTCATGACATGTTGATGAGCTCCAGCCAGGAGCAGCTGAAGTCTACACTACAAGACTTCAGATCGTTTAGATCGTGCTGACTCAGCTTCCCCGTGAAAATAAAAACTCTATTGCAGTATGGGTGTCCATTTTTCAAGCAGGTAGTACTTGTGGATGCTGTTCGCTCTCACCCTATCCATCCTTAAAGAGGAATCCCACTGGTTTTCTCCATTGAAATATGAGATTTCTATCTCTACGACCTTGGACAGTGGAGTTTTGATGAATTTGCGGCATCTTCTGGTCAAAATTGAGAGAGAATAGTTTTTCTCAGCCAGTAATCTGTCACATGAATGTGCACTTCCATTGAGCATTGATAGGAAATAATACAATAGCCTTCTTCTTTAGCATTAAGCTATACTACTACTATTACTACTACTAATAAGAATAACTCTTGGCATAACACTTTTAAAAAACAAATTTTACACTTTTACACACTTAAGACAAGCGAAGGACATAGACCCACAGCTAAACAAGGAAAGAGGATGACAGAGGCACAAACAAAGAAGAAATAGCAGAAAAAGAAACATCTTTACATAAAAGCACATCTATAGAAATAGGTCTAGAAGTGATTTAAAAGACAACACTGATTCTGAACAAAATCCAAAGAGTTGGCCTCCTTTAGTCTTAAGTGCTCAGGGATCTAATGTTCATGTTAATAAGGGGTTAAACTAGGGGTCAAACCTGCTTTTAAAGTGATCAGCAACATAGTAGAAGTAGTTCAGGACAGTACAGCTATAGCAGGTGCTCAAAATGCAATGAGATACCAATGACAGTAAGGAGAAGCATTTACTTTGCAAATCAAGAAAGTTGTGGCTTTACTGTGACTTCCTGCCATTGATTTATCACTAAACAGTCAGCCTATTTCCATAATAAGACAGAGTGTTATGTGTGTGTGTATGGTAATGGGCACTACCATTTGAATGATTGATAGATTCATTTCTTAGAATGGGGGTAAGCAAGATGTCTGTGAAATACTTTTGAACTAATGTGTCTGTTTACATGCTTAGACTTCTATGTCTGGGGAGTGAATTGCATTAACTAAATTTGCAATTCAATGTGTGTGTGTGTGTGTGTGTGTGTGTGTGTGTGTATGTGTGTGTGTGTGTGTGTACTTCAGCTCTTGCTCTAACAAGTGAGGCCTACTTCAACGCACTTGCCAAGATTGGAGAGCAGGCGTTTCACACCACGACCTCACGCTCCATAGGTAAGATCCTGGTGCTGTGTGTGTGTGTGTGTGTGTGCGCATATCTAGTGATTTCGAAACAAAGCAAACACACTAAATGGAAAAACAAAGAGGATATTGCTGCCCACGGTCCAGGATGTAGGTGTTTTTTTCTTTCTCTTCTGTGTTTATGGCCTGTTATTAACCTAATCAAACTCTGTGTCCTTCACCGGAACATCAGGAGCAAAGTTTACCCTGCAGGCGGCATTTTCCTCATTTGTGACTCATGCTTTTCGATGTGTATACCTGTGGCTGTGTGTATACCTGTGGCTCAGACTGAAAAAATTTCTCTGTATTTGGTTCAAGTCAAGTCAAATGTATTTATAGTTTGTGTTGAACTCTAGCTTAGACTAATTATCTTCACCAGCCCCTTGTCACACCCTGGGACCCGAGCTCATTAACACATATCAGAGCTGTTGTCATCTTGGGCTCACCTGAAAGGACCCGCTTTGTTTCTTGACAGATGGCCTCAAATAATCTAGATGAGGCTTTAACTCATGTGCATAGAAGCTGAACTTTCCCATCCCAGATGCCACACCAATATACATCAAATCTCACCTAAAATAGGTTTGGAGTAGTCGGACCGCTGGCCTCAAAAGTGAAAGTAAAAACAAAACTTCAAACCGATCTTCAAAAGCTTTGCAGTAACCCGAGCCTCGGTGAGAGAAGTTAGGGCTGCGAGAATATGGATCAGGTGGCATTCAAGTGCAATATGGTTTCACACTAGAAAGGCCAAGCTGCAGTCAATTTTGTTTCGAATTGTAGGATTGAAATATCAAAGCTTTTAAAATGTCCCTCCACGAAAACCAGCGTTGTTAGATTTTCAAAACCACACAAGGAAATAGATAGAATATTTGTTTACCCCTTCAACTGATGGTTCATTTGCCTTTAATTGGACTCCAAAAATCCATTAGCCTTTGTAGTGTCAACTCTGTCTGGGAGTAAACACACTCCTACAGCAGCAGGAAAAGCCCTGAAGTGAGTGCTTTTTTTTTTGACAAGCGAATGGTTGAAAACATATGAATTTTAAAGCTGAGTTGCCACACACTGCATGTTTGAGCGCATATCTTATGAGTTGAAGCGTGGAGACGTTAGTATTGCCGGAGCAGGTGTGGGTATCAGGTGCCAGCGGGGAACATGAATAATAGAGGATGACAGGCAGTGGGCCTTGCTCTGCTCACTTAACCCAGCCACTCTAAAACGGACTCATGTAAGGCTTGGTGGCTGGAGTTGAAGATAGTCCAAGCTCTGCCTTTAGTGTACTCTTACTGTACGGTGGTTGGGTTTCTTTGGCGAGGCAGTGAATCCCAGCAAGCCATGTTAACCCAAACTAGCATAAAATTTGAACAATATGATATTATGGCATGGTAAAAATTCAAATAAAACATCTTTGGAAAGTGTTTTTAACAGATATCAGACAGATATTTAGGTCCTGATTTTACAAAACAATGCAGATAGCCATGGATTATCTATATTTACATGGGTTTTCAACACTGTGTCATGTGATTGAAAGCAGTTGGAATTACAGTATGTGGGCCTGTGTGTGGGATGCATGTGTGTACCCTTTATGTGTGTGTGTGTGTGTGTGTGTACAGTATGTGTGATTTGCATGCGTTCCGAAGAGCATATCTGTGTCTGTGTGCCATTAACAGGTTTAGATATTAATCGTGATAATCCTGCATGTCACACACAGTAGCTGCAGCAATTTATATGGGGCAAAGGCTTGTCATGTTTTTCAACCTGGGAATCGAGCTGGTGAGAGATTATGTGTGTGTGTGTGTGTGTGCATGAGTGAGAAAGATGGCAGACAGAGACGAATAGAGAGAGATTCTATCATATTGCATATATACTTTTATATTCCTCCAGTAATATAATGAAACATAACATATAATGTACCATTGTGTTTTAGGGGACATCCTGATCCAGATCTCTGAGAGCCAAAGGAGACTCACCATGGAGCTGGAGGGAGTTGTAGGTTACACCAACACTCTTTATATGCTTTATAAATGTGTTGTACTTCATTGTCTGATGTGTTTGTCCGATTGTCTGATTTTGTGTATCTCGTTCTAGTTCCACCGATTCAGCACAGAAGTTCTTCACGAGATGGACGATAACATTAGACTGGACAAAGACTACATATCAGTGAGTGAGGGCCAAAGGGAACTCTTCCAGAATGATCACTTATCAGACAATTATTTCAGGAATTAAAAGTAAAGTTAGTGACAATACATTTTGTTGGGTATATTTACTGACCTGGGAATAGTCATTGTGGCCCTGTAGTGAGTTATCTGGTATATTAATGAATCAAAATGCATCCATGGACAGTTCGCATTAGCAGCCTAGGAATTCTTATGAGATTTTAAAAAATAAACATGAAATTGCTCTAACAGCTCTTGTTACCCCACTTATACTGGTTATAATTCAATAGAGTATGTGTGTACTTTTATAGGAAAGTGTATAAAAAGTGTAATGTGCAGAAAATGATAAGAAGTTGTACTCTGTCATACAGGGCAGCAGGAGGCGCTATGAGATGGAGGTCCGCAGCCAGGCAACAGCTCTGGAGAGACAGCTGAGGAGAGGAGCTAACCAGGTATGTGTGTGTGTGTGTGTGTGTGTGTGTGTGAGTGAGAGAGAGAGAGGGAGAGAGAGAGAGTTTGCATGTGTCTATAGATAGATAGATAGATAGATGCATTCCTTCAGTGCACCCATGTACAGACCTACTGTGTGTGTGTGTGTGTCCTCAGGATGGCAGTGAGTATGTGCATTTCCTCAGGGAGAGCCACGACGAGGCTCTGAAGGAGGAGGAGAGGCGATACCGCTTCCTGGCTGAGAAACACTGCGGCCTCACACAGTCCATAGTCTCCCTCATGAACAAGGTGCCACACCCGCTTCCAATAGCAATTTGGCAAATATTATTTTATGGTTTGTTTTGGCTTCCTTAGGTGCCAGGCGGGTTGGGTTTGTCAGATAACACAGTACAGTAATTCACGGGAAAGTCCTTGAAAACACGTGTTTGATACTTTATTGGTCTCCCTGTAGGGAAATTCTCTTTTTGCTTATCTGCCTCCACATGAAGGGTCAACTGAACTGGACAGCAGTTGTTCAGTCAGTTGAACAGTTGCCTACCTGGAGCTGGTTGGGATTCAGTGTCTTCAGCAGAGCAGTTGCCAATACAGGGGGCTTGAACCTGGGTCCTCTGTTTGAACTATGGTCTTCCACACTACAAAAAGCCACTGACCCACTTAAGCATTTTTCTATTACTGACAGCTTATCTGACACAATCTGACGTGTCGCTGTGCAGTAAACCCCACCCAGCTGGCACTAGAGCGAGCTAAAACAAACACTGAGAATTATTTACAGCTACTAATTGACCCTAATATGTAAGGTACATACTTCTTGGAAATGAGCAGCCACGCAGTTCATTCTCTCCATCATAAATAAATCCAATGAGGAAACAAAAAATACACACCAATGAGGGAGGTGCTGGCTATGGGAATAAGCTGAAACCAAAGAAGGAAGATAACTGATGGCATCGGCATGAGTGTGCGGTTATCTTCCTTCTTTGGTTCCTTCATGAATAACACCAATTTTTACTTACTTACTTCTTACTTACTTACTGTGCATGTCAATGTCTATGCATATTTGTGTGTGTGTGTGTGTGTGTGTGGCAGACAGGGGATGCTCTCCAGCAGAGGGCTAATGGCTGGAAAGAGGAGGTGAACGCCACCAGAGGACCCGAGGCCAGACAGCCCACCAGTCTGGACAACATGGTGAGTTCAGGGGAAGGTTCATCCAAAACCATGACTCACAAAACAATACATTTCAGAAGAATGGCATTGAGTTTACTACAGGAAAAGTGAATTATTTAAGCAGTTCTTTTGGGCTAGGGGCCTCATTGCATTTGAATCTATTGAAATTCCCAGCAATATGCTGCCAGTGAGAGAGATAATCCCCTTTCTTAGGGGAAGGGACTGAGCCAATTGGTATAATGGAGATTGACAAAGATTGGGTGAGATCTTATGAAATGGAAAACATAATCTAAAACGGTTGAAACTCTCAAAAAATGCCGGTGGTGGGAAACCTAATTTCATTTAAAGGAACTGAACCGAACTGAACTTTATTCAGGAGGATGCAACCTATAGTGAAAGAGTACAAAAACAAAGGTTAGGTAAGATTTGTTTTACTTTCTCTGCTATTATGAAAAATATCTGTTGTAGGAAAGTCAAAGTGAATGATTCAAATATTGATTTTTGCTGCTATGGTGCCCTCTGCTGGTCAGGGCCTCCTTTCATTTGAAGCCATAGAAGAAAAATACACCTCAGGCAAGAGGCATAATTCTGTTATAGGAAAGGTTCTGAGCCATATGGAGGAAGATAAGAGCTCTGGCGTGGAATGGAAAGACAAAGATTAGGAGAGATTGTATGGCATGGAAGGAAAGAAAAAGCATGTAATTGTGATAAGGCTATAAAGCTAATTATGTTCTGTCCAAACACAGCCACAGAGATGAATAGATACCAGCTCCTGTGGCCTTCCTCTGTATAACTGGGTGGTGCAAACAATTATGGGATACCACATTGTTTATAACAGCATCTAAAAGCATCACCCTATTGAGGAAAGGTATTGTCTGTAATACAACATTTGCCTTTCTTTAACTGGAGCTTTCAGGGAAATATCTATCTGAGTCTGTGTTCAAATGTTTTGAATAGATTCTACCTGCAGTTGCATAGTCATTTCAAATGACTGTGAATATTACATATCTGAAAATACACAGTCTCTAATGTCTTTGAGTATGAATGTACACAACTCTCCATTTTAAGATATTGGGATTAAAATCATTTGACAACTGAATCTATATGGTTCTTTGTCTGAAATCTGCAATTACTATTCAAATGCACTGAACAAAGCCCCCCTGAGATAAAAATCCATCGGCTTCAGTCTGTCCCTCATTGGGAGGTGACATGCCAATGAACCCCACAGATCCCAGATCCCACTGTAATAACTATCAGGGGATTAACATGGGCTCTGTTTGTTTTGGTTTGATGTGGGATTTATCTTTGCTTATACTGTAGTTATCCCCTGGAGGCAGCTGCTGTGGCTGATGGCCTAGCTGAAGAGATGGGTGACTGGATGGATGGATGGATGTATGTGTGTGTGTGTGTGTGTGTGTGTGTGTGTGTGTGTGTGTGTGTGTGTGTGTGTGCGTGCGTGCGTGCGTGCGTGCGTGTGGATGGATGGATGGATGGATGGATGGATGGATGGATGTGTGTGTGTGTGTGTGTGTGTGTGTCTGTGTGTGTGGATGGATGGATGGATGGATGATAGATGTGTGTGTGTGTGTGTGTGTGTGTGTGTGTGTAGATGGGTGGATGGATGGATGGATGGATGGATTGATGAGTGTGTGTGTGTGTGTGTGTGTGTGTGTGGGATGGATGAATGGATGGATGGGTGGGTGTGTGGATGGATGGGTGTGTGTGTGTGTGTGCGCGTGTGTGCGTGTGTGTGTGGATGGATGGATGGGTGGATGGATGGGTGGGTGGGTGTGGGATGGATGGATGGATGGATGGATGGGTGGGTGTGTGGATAGATGGGTGGATGTATGGATGGGTGGGTGGGTGGATGGATGGATGGATGGGTGTGTGTGTGTGTGTGTGTGGATGGATGAATGGATGGATGGGTGGGTGGGTGGATGGATGGGTGTGTGTGTGTGTCTGTGGATGGATGGATGGATGGATGGATGGGTGGGTGGGTGTGTTTGGATGGATGGATGGATGGATGGAACAAGACAGACAGTTTGACCTGAGAACTAAAGCTGCACTAGGCAAGATCTTTATGTAAAAATACACCCGTCTTATCAGTCTACATCATGAAGAGGGGCTGCAAGAGAGAAGAGGGTCCAATGCTCCAATTCATTGAGAGACATAGTTTCTCACTAATTGCCCAGTAAGCAAGCTCTCTGTCTAGAGAAAGCTGGACTCACTTTGGGGCAGCAGTGAAATTGACAGACAAGCTGACAAACCGACTGAGTGGCTGGCTATTGTTGTTTATTGTTTATTCAGATGCCGACAAGTTATTACCCTCGTGACAGCGATTCTTCCCGGGGTCTGCAAGAGTCATGAACGTTACACCATACAGATCACTGGGCATGGCAGTGATTGTCAGGTCGGCTGGACCATGAAATGCGATGTGCTGTGTGTTGTTGGTTGTACAGGTGGGGATGAGGGAGGAGGAGAGATGGAGGGGCAGAGAGGAGCAGCCTCTTGGGAGAGTGCCATCTAGAGGTGGGCGTTCAATATCAATATATATCAATATATCAATCAATAATGAAGGGCTTCATTCCAAAACGCTATATCCATTTTGAGAAGAGATGTCACTTGATAATCATTGCTCAGCATTTATGAACACAGTTGATAACATCCAAAATGTCAACAATTTGTTATTAAAGGACTCAAGATTTCTAATAAATTCAATAATATTATGTGATAGTGATTTTTGCTTTCATCATGACAATCATCCAACATTTTTCATATAGTGGATATCTCATTTTGGAAATTCTGCAAAATTCATCCTCACGTGTAAATCATTTGCTGCCCATACTGTCTCCTCCTGTGCATCACTGTCCATATTGCCTTCACTTTACCACCCGCCTTATCATCCTTTAAGCCTTTTATCTCTGTTTCTCTCTCCCTCCCTCGCCCTTCTCTCCCTCTCTCGCTGCATTTTTGCACTTCATACACTTTTCTACTGTACCTCCTTATCTGCTCTTCCCTCTGCACAAAGTCTGTCTAATTATTTGCTTTCATATCTAGAGTAAAAATAGATAGAGTGCATGGTGATGTATCAAAAACAGACATGTTGCAATAGACATTTTAAAATCAACACTAAACTATAACTAAACTATTCCGCCTATGTCTCGGTTCCATTCGTCACCCCTCAGCCCCGTCTCCCAGAGACGCCACTCTCTGCTCCAGCTCTGTGTCGGAGTCCGTGGAGGTGGAGGTGGAGGAAGGACCGTGAGGGCCTTGGTAGCCCACCAGCCTGGAGCCTCCCACCCCACCCTGCTGCCCTTCGGCCGGGGAGACACGATCACCCTGCTGGTCCCCCAGCCCCGGAACGGCTGGCTGTACGGCATGGCTGACAGCAGCTCACGGTGAGGGAAGATGTTCTGTGTGTGTGTGTGTGTGTGTGCAAGATAAAAAAATTTGAGCGATAAATAACAATGTGAGCAACAAAGAAGAAAGAAGAAAAAGAAAAGTGTGTTTTTTTAAAAGTTTTTCCAAGGAGGACTTGCCTGATCTCACCGGACAGGTCGTTCCACAGCCTCAGGGATCCTGTCGAAAGGCCTGATCACTCTTAAGTCTTCAGCCTAGACTTGTGAATATGTGCACCTTTCACCCTCTTTCTCACCTTCCCACCCCATCCACTGTTGTCACCATTCATTCCCCCCCCCCCCCCCCCCCCCTCCTCCGCAGGCAGGGATGGTTCCCGGCTGCCTATGTGGAAGCGACGGATGACACTCCAAGACCGACCGGCTCCAGGTAAACATCTAATAAAAAGGGATTTGAGATTTACGGCTCGATCTTTATTGCCATGCCAACCACCGGGCTGTTAGGAAATTTTATTGTCGCCTCTCACAGTGAAAATACGAAGTGTCACATTAAAGAGGGAATTACAGACAAATAAGAAGGGCGCTGAAGAGCAGTGCCATGCCAGAGAAGAAGGCAAAAGACAGGATTTCCAATAGGATGCAAGACTAGTGTCTTCATTGTCTGAATAATAATGTAATGAATAAGGCATTCGATTGCAAATTTTCTTGAGGCTCCTAATTCCTGTAGACTCTTCTCTATGGATTCTCTTACACACATATATGTATGTTTTTCAAGTATGAATAAGAAGAAGAAGAAGTATTTCCAACCAAAGACTCGACCTGTAATGGGTTTTGACTGCCGGCTTTCCACACCTACCCTAGAATGTATTTAGCTGCCTCCCCAAGCTATCCCATTGCTTTAGGAGACAAACAGGCTAAAAACAGGGTCAACATTAAACCCAGGCCTGGAATAATAGCATGAACTATTTCAGATATTTGGGTGACCCATTGCTGAGAGGAACAGCAATGAGGTTAAACTAAAACTCTTCCAAGCCGCTCTGGATGTGTGCCATATTTAAATGTTTAAAATGGCAATGTAAATGTAAATCAGTCGCACTAAACTTATGAAACAATGAGTGTTTGATGTGAAATTTCATGTAAACCATATATAACCGAATAAGTCGCTTTAGCTCATGCTTTTTGTGCTCTAAATGAATATAACGGAATATTCTCTACATATGGAAGGCAAAAGGCATTTCATAAGGCAATGGAGCTGTGACATCAAGTGATACTGTACTTCAAAGAAAACAAATTTCAATATTTGTGTGATTTCAGTGGCTTCGGTGGTGGTCTTCGAAGCAGCAGCAGCATGAATGACCTGCTGGACCAACCAGGAGGCAGAAACTACCGCGGAGCCCCGCCCCCTCCCCCGCCGCCACCGTCCTCTCTGTCTTCCAATAAACACTTAGAGATGCGACCATCACGCCCACCAATGACAGAAGGGCGGAGTCTAACTCAGACAACAAGGTATGGCAATCAAGGAGTCAATCAATCAATCTATCTATCAACTAACCCTCAATCAATATTTTATCCCACAGTCTATGAACAGACGCTGAAATGTGTCTAAATGATCTTGGTCTACTGGTTGCACGTTGCTCTCATCCTTCTCTGGTGTTTTAACAAGCTGATGTTTATTATGTTGCTTTATCATATCAGTATTTGAAATAGCTTAATTATCCTCAAGAGGGAGCTGCAGTGGAATTAGTTCAATGCCACATTAACGAAAGCAGGGACAAAGACATCGCTATGAATCGCTTACTTGGGATAATTGAAGTTTATTCTCGTCAGCTGAGAAATAAAGAACGAGGTATGGAAAACTGAGTCATCGTAATAGCTGTAAATATACTGAGAACTTTTACTTTTTCTCCATTGAAGATGTTGTTAATGATGATGGAGTGATGATGACATATGGGTAATGTGATGTAAATGCCCTTATAAGACATATGTGGTATTTCCAGCAGGGGCACTGTGGCAAGGTGCTGTTCTCAATGACGCCACAACCCGCTTTCTGGTGGATGCAGGGAGGAAGCTCCAGCTGCTGATGGTGTAGGGGCGAGGAGGTTGTGTGTGTGTGTGTGTGTGTGTGTGTGTGTGTGTGTGTGCCTGCCTGCTTGTGTTGTTGCATGATTTTAGATCTTCTGAATGAAGATCTTGAACTTGTGTGGGAGATTATTACACTGAAGACCTATTTGAGAAATAGGTTCCGGTACTATATGTCACCTGTAGGGTTTTGCTGTGTGATAATGCCATCAATGCCTTTTTTCTCCTTAGTGGTTTGAAGCCTGTAGTGGTGTGAATTGCCTTTCTTGAGGTTCTGGCAGGCAGGAGCTCAAGAAAAAAGGCCTCTCTTATACTGTGAAATGTTTAGATAGATATCCTGACATGTTTTAAGTGGTACAAATTGGAAAAAAAAATTGTTGAGGAAAAAAATCACACTTTACTTTACAAAATGGTTGAGTTTATAATATAAAAACAAATGATGCTACTTTTGAAAAGATAGTAGGTGATTTTAAAGGGGCAATAAGTCAGATTTTTACTGCTCCATAGCACAAAATGGCCATAAATATCCTCCCTGCGGCCCATTGTAGTTTCAAGAAGCGGCCATTCTCCTCCCCCCTCGTACTCTCATTTCCACCGCTCAGTAATAGAGGACGGTGTTATGAGCGAAAGGTGTCACAAGACATTTCAGCTACGCCGGCTAAAAAGCCTCATTCTCAAGTCAATGAAGCAAATGACAAAGCACTATTATTATTAGAGCATTTTACATGGTGATATATTATCTTTTCACATCTTTTCTGTTGGATCTCTGCTGTAGTTAGCTAGCTCACTCATCTCTTATAGTGAAAACAGCATATGGAGCGGAGGCCGTGTCAGAGGCTTGTGTAGGAGGAGATCAGCTCTATCAAAGTTGTTGCAATTCCCACTGGTCACCAATAGAGGTCGATAAAGCTCACAGATTGCTTAATGCCCCTTTAAGTGTCACTTTTACTGACTGGATCTTCCGTGTTTAAGAGTCATTGAGGGATTAACTTCAAGTGACATGTTTTACCAAATCGGCTATACTGCATTTTGAAGTCCAGTCCTCAATTTTTCATACGCACCATGAACAAACAGATTACAGAGGAACAGATTAGGATGCATGCGTCTAATGTGTGTGGTTACGACTGACCCTCACTAACCTTTCTCCATTTCTCATACTCTTCTATAGAGATCAGAACCACATGGATCTCGACCGGAGCTCTTCCCAAAGTAAGAATACTCCACATCCAGTTTGTGTGTTATAACATGAACAGTTATGCTTTGAGACCGCAGACATGTTGTGAAATCATGTTCTCTTCCACAGAAGCCAATGATATTTTTGAAGTAGATAATGAAGCCATTAAATCAGAGAGAAACTGATGGGGGCAGCGATCTAAATGGCATGGAATTGCTTTCATCAGAGTTTGAAGTGCAGTCTAGTGCTGAAAACCATTTCGGTATGGCCGTTTGGCAATGGTAGCTGTTGCTCTCACTTCAGGTGAACAGTTTGCTAGATGATGCTCGTACAGTTGGAAACGCAGCAGTTACGTCTCTGAAATTTCACCGTTGTTTTATCCATAACCTCTACTGTCAGGCTCATGGACATCGTTCGGGGGCCAGAGCGTTTTCCCATATTGGTTTTCTCCTGTATGTCTCTGTCTTTGTCTCTCCTTCCCTCATTCACTCTCTCTCCTCTTCTCTCTCTTGCTCTTTCTGTTGTATAGGGGTACCAACCCTTTTGCCACGGTTAAGCTGAAGCCCCACGTTGACCAATGACAGATCGGCGCCACGTGTACATCGGTGATGACACAGAAGTGGGGCAAAGAGGACATAACAAGGAAATAAAACACTAGTGGGGTACGCACTAGTACTGGCCCACATATATTTTTAGATCTTGGTAAACCAAATCTTAACTTCAATTCATATTGTTTCTAGTCTTTAATTGACGTCGTCTATATTGACTTGTCTGTTCTGTGAGATGACATGTAAAAATTCAAAAAAAAGAAAATGAATAAGTTTGTTATACTAATGCGTTTACACAAACTAATATGTTCACTGTTTTAAGTCATTGACCAGGTTACCATCTCAATCATATTGATCTCAAAGGCTCAACTGATCTTAAATCAGTGCTCCTACTCTGAACTGCTGAAACCTTGAGATGACATTTTGATGAATCAGATATTGTCTTTCAGCAATAAATGTTTATGCCTATTGTCTCTGATCTGTATAAGTGTATATATTAGGAAGCAATGCTAAGCACTCCAATTCTGCTGATTCATGTCCTTGTATTGTATCAGTGTCTGTATGCTCTCATAGTCTACAATATCATATAAAGCTCAGGGACGGATACTTAATGCCAGAATATAGCTGCTTGATTATTTGATAGCATCATCAATTATGTTTTTTTTTTTTGTATCTCTGCCATGTCTCTGCACTCTACTGAATCAAATCCATTACGAAAAAATAATTGTATAAAAATGTCTCTTTGAAAGTGTTTTGGAGTAACTGATAATGTAATAACTCACGGATAATGTAATAAAAATGAAAATGTCATAAAATATCTGGACTAGATTAGCCAAATGCAATAAAAACATTAATGGATAAACAACATCAGTGATTATTACTTCATTACGCAGGTAACATATTTTTAACTGATGATGTAATAATAATTGTAATAATAATTATTATTTTAATAAATAACAATAGCAATAAGAACAATGTAACAACTCAATTAAACAATATTATCACTACATCATCTTTTAAAAATGTTACACCTCTTATCATCAGTTATTGTAATATATGCGTATTAACGGGACATTTTAGTAGATTTTGAAAATTTATTACATGTTCAGTCAGTTATTTCATTAGTAGTTGCTACATGGCTTAATTACATGATGTTATCAGGGCTTATTGTTCAGTACTTTCAAATCACACTTAATCTTGCATGTTATATAGGATGTAATTCATATCAATTCACCATTTCCTTTTTTTTTTATGAATGCCAATCACCATAAGCAGCTTGTTTGGACAAGTTGTGAGCTTGAGCGACGCTGAACTGAACCGTTCTGCGCCGGTGCCTGCAGTGAAACACACTGCAGATCTGTGTTTATTTGCTCAGGCAGTAAAATGGCCTACTAAAGAAGATGAGGATCCCAGGGTTGCCAGTTTGGGTCCTCCACTGGGGATACTTAACCCAAATTGAACCTCAGTGTGAATCCAGTTCTGCTAATGGCTCGACAGTGCGGTTGTGTAGAACTAGCACGGCGGCTCTGAATAAAGACTCTTCTGGCAAGTGTACTAACACGGCCTCCGCCTCCTTTTCTCTGTCTCTGAAGTTTCATTCATAATGTAATATGAAATGCAAAACAGGGTTGAAAGCAAACGCTGGCAGAACGTGTTCCCTGTGAAATAGAATAGGCTGCTTTTATATGCCGTCTCTTGTTTGCCTGTCACTGCTCAGATGGCAAGGTCAATGCTAACAAATACTAACAAATGAATTGAGGAACCATCTTGGCCTTCTTGAAGACTCAGCTCTAGGCTTCAACTCCTCTTTGCCTTTCATATTACATTATTAGGCTGCTTTCAAGATATGCCACAGTTGCTCTGCTTAATAAGACTTCAGCTGACAGTGAAAGAGAGAAGGGGAGAAAGAAGGGAAGAAGGAGAGAGGGACAGAGTAAAATCAGATAAGAGAATTACATCAAAGAAAAAGGGATTAACAGAGGAGTCGGTGTGAGTCGGTGTTCTTGAGGCATTTTTGTCTTTTTATTTTGTTCTTTCACAGCTTGACCTCTTTCTTCTTTTGGTGTGTTTTACAACAGCTCATTACCAGAGGAGAGAGGGATGGATAGATGGATGGATGGTTGGATGGATGGATGAAGTTAAGGTGTGGAAGGGACAGAGGGGAGGAAAGGCAAGAAGGGGGGGGAAACCGTGCCAGAAGTGAAATAGATAGAGAAGAGGAAAAAAAAAACAGGAAAAAAGGGGGCAGCGGGAAAGAAAGAGGGGAAGGAGTGAGAGAAGAAAGAGGGGGGAGGTAAAGAGAGGGTGAAGTCTAATAAAAGAAGGAAATGCGGGGCTTTCTCTTATGTTTTTCATCTTCTGTAAATATCTACATTATACTTTAAAACGTGAGGTTCAGCCTTGCAGCAGGCAAGTTTGATATCTATACATGAACAGAAACACATACGGTTTGTATAAAAAGGATAAAATAAATAGGGTGACGGCAGTTGGAGGGGAGGGGGGGGGGTGTATTGGAAGGTGTGAGTGTGTGTGTGTGTGTGGGGGGGCAGGTATTTCGAGAGGGGACACACCACAACCCCCTTCCTCTAGGGCAGAAGTGAAGAGAGCAGTGGGGGGGGGGGGGGGGGGGGCGAGGGAAGAGGAGCGCGTGTGGCGGGGATCGGCTGCAGTCTGGTGGGCTGGGGGGTGGTGGGGGGTAGGAGGGTGGAGTTAGGGGGTGAGGGGGTGGGGGGGGGGGGTCAGCGAGTATCAGGGTGCGGAGGGAGGTGGTCTCGGAGCGCTATAGTCAGTCAGGATAGGCGACGGTTCACTCCTTCACCAGGGCCGTGAACTCTGCAAGAGAGGGAAGAGAAATGAACGTCAGTGTTCAGGCGTCTCTGGGTGTTTTCCCTTCCTATCTGTCTGTCTACACATGGGTATCTGAGCATGTTCACACCAAGCAATGTTCGGAGAGGTTTATTCGAACTCGGTTCTTTTCGGCCGGTGGACAATGCCAGTTTCTCTCGGTCGGCACCAAATAACCGTGGACCATCTGAAAATGCGGGTATCTGTCCTCTTCCAAGCAAACTGCGGTGCGGTTTGTTCGGAGTGAGAACGGAATCTGAACCAATAAATGCAATACCCAAAAAATGCAAGGATTTATGGGTATAAGGAGAAGGATGTTGACATCTGATAGCCAGCGGTTCCTCATGCTTGGAAAGTCTAGGGTAACAAAACAGTTTGGGCTGATGCTCATACGCAGCTATTTCTTCACGTGTAAAGGTAGAAAAGGTAAATTAAGGCAAAGAGAACACACAAGTCCATCATGCTTAGCTAAAGTTACCGGAATTGGATTGGATTTGTTTTGACCGACTCACATTTACCGTGTCTTTTGACCAAAAGGAGGCGCTGCCTACGTTATCTACTAACTTCTGATCAACTGAACCATTGAACCAAAATGAATCAGTCATGTCCGTACCGTTTCTTTTGCTCAGTCTGATTTAGCAACTGAATGTTTCTTTCAGTCCAAAAGAAAGATGTCGACTCAGCAACTGTGCTACTAACCCATACACTAGCAACTGAACTGCTGAACAAATCGTACAGTTGCGCTTAAGTGCTACAGTACGTTGTTTGGGTGTTTTGTAAAGATGACAATGAATGAACAAGGAAGTCTGAGAATTTGTGAGTTTGCTGAGACTGTGGATGATGAGGCACACAGCCAGCATTGAAGTCATTGCCAAGCTAGGCAGAAAACAACTGTCTTTGTCCTGAACGCTCGCTTTGTGTTTACAAGAGTGTTGGCTCATCTAGAACTGTATAGACCGCAGTCCAACCACAGACACTGAACCAATGAATCGACCCATCTCTACAGGTTACCAACAGTCCGCCCAATAAACAAGCTACTTGTGAGCTCATGTAACTTTTGTTTACAAGCCCTGGTTTGCCTGGAATTGGAAGTCAACTTTCCGAGACAAAAGAAGAAACCTGGTGTGATCACGTCCTGAGATACAGACAGAGACTAGAAACACAGATAAATGAAGATAGTCTGTGTCTCTGCTTGTGTCTTTGTTTATGTGCGTGTGGAAGTGTGGGACTTGCTCTCTGCATTTGCGTTTGTGTGTGTGATCTTTTGACACTCCCACTAATGGAATCCGATGTTGGTGTTTACCGTCGACTCCAATCTTGCCGTCTCCATCCTTGTCGGCTGCATTTAAAAATGCTTTGGTTTCTTTGTCTGTCAGGTCCCTGCCATCTTTGGCGAATCCCTTCAGGACGAATCTGAGCAAAGAAAAGAGAGCAGAACAGGCCTGTGTCACAGAATACTTAAATTGCATATGTGTGTATTGTGTATTGGGATGTGTGTGTGTGTCTCACTTGAGCTCCTCCTCCTCTATGAAGCCGCTGTTGTCAGCGTCCAGCACCAGGAAGGCCTTCTTCACATCTTCAGCAGACTTGGCCTTCAGACCCACCATCTCAAAGAACTTGTAATGATCGAATGAATCAGCAGCTGCACACACACACACACACACACACACACACACACACACAGATACACATGTGAAACCAAACACAATGTCAGCATACTGCAAACACTTAGAGTCTCCAACATATGGTAGATAAAACCCACAAACACATGCGTAAGCGCACACACACACACACACACAGTCAGTGGGGGTGTGTGACGAAACAATTCTGAAAGTTTGCTGAAAGTTGTTTCATTACTGAGGCTCATTCTGTGTGGATGTGAATGAGGAGGCCCGCAGGGTAAAAGTTAATTGTCATGAGCCTCATATTAGAAGCCTCCTAACAGCTTGATAGTTATAGATAGAGAACATGTGTTTGCCAGAGGTCCTATCAGTTCTGGGTCAGAGCTCTGCCTCCCTCCTCTGTCTGTCTAAATACACACACAAACACACATATATAGACTTATATATAGAATTATATATGTTATATATATGCTATAGAATGTTTTCCAGGCCCGGAAATGTTTTGGAAAATTGTAAAATATCAACTTGTGGAAAAGTCATGACATTTTATATACTAAATTCAACATTTTTAAAACTCTAAAATAAAAATGACAGGAGTAATTTGAGAAAATGCAAATTAAAAGTTTGCTGTGAGACTTTGTTGTGCGATTCCGGTCTATTCTCTAAGTGACCAAGGCAAATTGTTAATATTAGAAGTACAAGCAGACAGTTTCAGGTTATGCCATGCAAAATTCAAAACATTGCCCCGTAAAGCAAAACATGATTGATGTTGGGCATCTGTATTCCTTAGAAAGGAGGAGTTTTTGGCTTACATTTTCTTTTTTGCACTACAAAGTATTAAATAAATGTAAAGGTTGCATTTAAAGGAAGATGTCATTCCTCAAGTTGTAGTCTACAGTAAATTTTTCAATGTCACACCACAGTAATGCAGTTATGAAAATTTGGTATGAAGTTATGGAGAGGTTTTGGAATTTAATTGTCAAAGATGTGTGGGAACCCTGTACTTCATTCATTTATTCATTCATTCCAGTTCTAAGTATAGGAGCACTGATCTAGGTTCACTGCTCAGATCACATGAGAAAATGGACTTCACTCTGATGTAGGGGGCAGACTGGTCTCAGATCAGCACTATACAATATGACCAAATCACAAGTGAGGCGTTGGACAGTCTAAAGTTCTGCAATCGTGTGATTTATCCACGATCAACCAAGTACTTTACCTGAAAATGCGTCTAGAGCTTTCTTGATGTCGTCAGCGTTGAGGATGCTGGTCATTGCCATCTTGGCTGCTGGAGATGAGAAAAATGAATGGGGAAGAAGATATGGACAGAGAGAGAGAGAGAGAGAGAGAGAGAGAGAGAGAGACAAGGGAAGGAAAGAGAGGGGGACAAGGTTAAAAACAAGGTCGCTAGAGAGCAGGGAGGGAACACAGAGACATTCTCGTATTACACTGGTGACACTCTTGAAATGGAGCAGGAAACCAGGACGAGCGAGAAGGAGGTGATGAGAGACAGAGCGAATTAGTAACAGTCGAGAGAGGAGGGGGAGGAGGATGGGGAGAGGGAGGGAGGGAAGGATGAAAGGAGGGTTTGGTCACGGTGACACGGGGGCCACTCTCCATTTCATTTACGTCCTATCAGCGAAGTGTTATAAGGTCGCTGCGGCGGTGGGCCTGCCCCCCCTAGGAGATAATGAGATATAGAGAGGATGAATTAGAAAGAAAAAAAAAAAGAGAGGGAGGGAGGGAGACACGGAGGAACGGAGGGGGAAGATTAGAATGAGGTGGGAGGAGGAGGGCGAAGGGAAGGAGGGGAAAAGCTCGGTGCTTTCCATTTGTGTGTGTTATCAGTGAGCGGTTATAGGGGGGGGAAGCCTGGCGGGCGGCCAGAGGCTAAGTCAGCAGGAGTTTAACAGGCCGTCTCAGTCTTCTGCTGTGTCTGAAATACCACGGGACAATCCGGTCGGTCAGCCCGGGCCCCCCGGGGCCCCCGGGGCCGCACAGTCCCCTCACACCTCACACTGTGAAAGGTGAGTCGGGCGTTCGTGCCGCTTTTGGCTTTTTCCGACCGAACCCAATCGCCGCTTATGAAGTTGTCACCTTGTGCCCCCCCCTCTTCGACTTACACCCCCCTCCCTCTGTTAATAGTGCAAACACACATATATACAGTATGAGCTAAACACACAGACAGATAAGCTAAACACACACGGATACTTGGAGGGTGTAGAGGAAGACGGCGTGTGGAGAGAGAGAGGGAGTGAGTGGCGTGTGGATTAGAGGATGCGGCGCTCTGATATCCTGCGAGGGAGAATTTATACGACTATGGTCCAGGCTTAGTTTAGTATCTGTAGTGGGCCCCTGAGGTGAGCTCTAGGGCACACACACACACACACTAAAAGACACACTTACACCAGTGCATTTACCAAGGCAGCTTACTGTCAACATATGAAAAAGCTTCAAGCCCTTAGAGGGGAGAAGGGAAATGAAATGAAATGTCTTGTTAAATAGAAAGGTCATGGTGCTGCTACTGTGTCACCATCATCATTGTACCACCATCATCATCATCATCATCATCATCATCATCATCACTGACTTTCATCTATAGTGCAGATACGCAACAATGCTGAGCTGGCCAATATCATTGCTCATGTCCTTCCCAGTGTTCCACTCCATAAAATCTTTAAAAATCTCTCAAGGTGCTTGGTATTTTGTTGCATCATGCCTCAACCAGTCTAACTATTCTATCTCTACCACACTGTGCTTTGCATCTGTCTCCATCTATATTCAAGGCTAATCTCCACCTATAGAGCATTATATATACCATGCATTTGTGAAACTAATCTTGCACAGTCCAGCAACACTACTGTAATACATCTTGGTTCCGTTCTGGATCAGTGTAAAAAGAAATATGTAACACAATGCGGCAGATCATCAGTTAGGGAGAAAGAGTTCTGATCAGATTTGCGAAACAAAGCATTTTTCACTTAAACTGGAGAATCCTGACACTAAAAATGTTTTTTAAACCCTATCAGCTTACATTCAGAGGAGTTTTATTTCTCAGTATCATAAGATCAAGTTTCTCCCCGCTCCATTTTGACCTCGACTCTTACAGAATGATTGATGACACACACTTAAAATAAATGAAGACACGCTTTAGGATAGTAGGTGCCTTAAGTCCAATGGTTGACAACATAATAGATTCTCTCATTTTAGAGACGTTAAATGATGAACCTCAGGTAGTGATTGATGCCGTTTTGGAAATCAGCTCTTCACAGATCTACCTAGTGCTAAGATGTTTTGGGGAAACCAACATTTCAAGTAGCAGCAGCTTGATTCATTCCATCGGTGTCAAGCACAACTTCAGTGATGTATGGGCTCCTGAAGATATACAGTGTTATCTACTTCAGTAACATACTGCTGCGCACACAGATCAATACTGAACATTGTGTGGCCGCACATCTAATCTCTTACCGGTATAAAAGCACAACCTCATTCTCTGACCTTTACCACAAAGGTATCCATGGGGAAAAGAAACAATCCACCTTGGAATGAGGAGGATAAAATTGATCTACTCAGAGAGATTTCGGTCAATGCTTGGCCAGTGAAATTCTATGAAGTAAAGACTTATTGTGATTCTATTCATATATTTTGTTTATTGCAGACTTTTAACCTCTTGAGCAATAATATGAAATGCTTTTTTCCTCCCTCTGCCTATCAATCAGCTAAACAGATGGTACTATATTTGAAGAGGGCTGGCCCTTGAATGATTTATTGAGGTATTTACAGTGGAAGGTCATCGGGCTTTAGTTGGTGGCTGTCTAAGTCATATATAGTCCTGTTGAAACCAGTTTAATTGTTGCTTAACCTTTTATTCCTTAGTTCCATTACTGCCAGAACTTACTTAATTTGAGCAGTCAAATATGTTGACAATAGCCAAGATTTTTCTGTGTGGATATGAGTATATTTTCTGGTTCAGTGTTGATAGTGCTAATATAGTAAATCTCACTTGGACATAAAAGTTTGGAGAAATATTACACAAGTCCACAAAATCAATGTCCTGTCAACTGCCAGTGTAGAGATGCTGCTTTGGAGTCTTGTTAGTCTTCTGGTTTCTGCTTTGACAGTTGTTAGTGTTCACACATGAAAGGTTTCATTCCAAGATCCCATATATATCTACCTTGCTACCTGAAACACCCCAGTCAATATTTCTAAAACCCAGATGATGCTATCCTCAGCAAAGGCCTTCAGATGACTCATTGGTTTAATAGGAACCCATAATGTGCTTTACTTTCATATTTTGTAAGAGTAGGTGTCACATCTTTTCAAATGGTGATATCTCAGTTTGGAATGTATGTAATTCTTGGCTGGTCTTTCCCTGGGCCATGAGAGTAAAATGTGTGTAATGTGTTCTTCTGCAGGTTTTCTCCTTTAAATCCCCATCTGGGTTAAAGTGTCAACCGGACTCCACCAAGCTTATCTGCTGGTAATCGCATCTCTGCCGCTATCCACTTACTGTTTAGTTGTTGCCATTGTTGGGCAGTTAATCCCCCGTTTAATCCGACCCCTATCTTTGCTGGTTCTATCACTATCGACCCGTTAAGACATAATCACATATCAGCCTAATTGTATGTCCTTTCAGTCTTATTTCTGTTTAAAGATACAAGGGAACACCATCTTGTTGGTGTCCCGCTTCCATAATTTGACATATTTCTGGTTGAAACAGGATGTAGGGGCGGGACATAATGTGGGGAGGGACTGTTCAAAATTGTAAAGCGGTTCAAAAATGCTTTGTGCATAATATTGAGTTTTCCATGCTAGTATTATTGGCTGGAATTTTTATGTACGCCTACTGGTACACAAGGTAAAATACACCGTTTTCCAGGAAGAAGAAGTAATGACTTTTTGATAAATAGATTTTTGATAAATAGATGGAGATATATGAAACACTGTGGAAAAGCCATTTTTCATTTCATTGTGACTTTAAACTCATCAGACCCGTCTCCATCCTATCTTTCCCTGCCCCTTATGTTTCCTCATACACTATCTAAATTCCCTCTATCTCATCAGAGTCCTGAAAGCATTGA